>NW_028254578.1:600000-798735 GCF_964263255.1 Lissotriton vulgaris
TATGGAAAAATTTTAATATTGGGCTTACTGGAGATTAGTAAACGGTCTGTCTTCCCTGGATTACATTTTCTGCTGCTAGCTGCCATACAATTGTATAATTTCGTCATACCCCCTGGAATGTGTGTAAGTCATGGGCTGAAGGCAGCATTGAGGAAGGTGGAGTGTCTTCCGTGGAGCTTTAGGCCTGGGTCTTCTATGGTGAGTCCTACAGGCTCAATGTACACGTTGAACAGTGCAAGCAGGATCGTGAAGCCTGGCGGGATGCCACAAGATAATAAAGTATTAAGGAGAACAACGGTCCTTTGGATTAGAAATTCAAAACAATACAATGGAATATAGACTCGAATCAGTACTATATTAGAAAGTTTTTCAGTACCCAGCCGGGCCTGAATCTTTTTAATCAAAATATATAAGCCAAAGTAGGAGAGACCACCAGAGGGGTCCGATTCAGAAGCTGATAGGGTACAAGCCTGTACCTATCCAGAGCACACTTGAACAAGGTTCAGAGGTGAGAGAAATAGGAAAGAGAGAAAAATGAAAGAATATCAGGCAAAAAGAAAGTGGGAGCCAACTGTCCCTTGCATCATTAACACAATTGTAAAGCAAGTTCAGACAAACAATTACTGTAACAATATTGACACAATCGGAAGAGATTACAGAATTGTTAAAATGTTGACGACGATTCGATCCCTGGCTCCTAGTGAACTGGGATCATCATCAGGACTTTATAATAGAATGCCTGTTTGTACTTTTGTCAAAGCCTGTTCAAAGTGGGAAAAATGAGAAGAAAGAGAGAAGGTTCTTGTTTAGATACAGCACTTATGTCAGGTAGTTATATACAGGAATACACATTTCAACCATCCGTGGCATGCCAGGGTGCTTGACGGTAGATTGTGCAGGCATTCTCATAACCATCACATTTATGGTGTTTCAATTCCACTCCATACCTTCTAATAAAGTGCACGCGGATTTGAGAGCCGAATCGATCGATTACCCTAGGTGACTGTCGATAATATCGTGACTGTGGCTATGGTGTCGATGTCGAATCGGGAGCTGGTGTTGACGCTGATTGTGCATGCAGATCATGAATGGATCAAGGTAGCAAGACTAACTTAGTGCCTATTGTGATTTAGACAGTGTAATGGCGAGCAGCGAACAAACCTTTCAGAGCAAGATGCTCCAATAAGACGGCAGAAAGTGGGGTTCGGTAGATGGAGGACAAGACGTCTATAAAGGAGAAGGGCAATTATAATTGTGCCAGGTGACAGGCAAGGTAGGCAGTTTGTGGCAAGACACATAATTACCTCGGGATTGTTAACTGGTGGACAAGTTACTGTCAACCGTTCGTGGTGATGCTTTCCAATGGAAATTACGCATTGGATTCCGCAACCTAGGGCTAGGTGCTCGAAATAACTCAAGGTCTGAAAAACAACGAGATTATAATTAAATGACAACAGTGACTGCCTGTGAACGGAGGCGGAAAGGGCCACCTTTTTTAACCCTTACCTTGGAAAACAGTCGTTACTGCCTTGCTCGAAATCGGAGCAGAATTCACTCGGCGTGCTCAATGGCCCCGTGCCGACTATGCGGAAGTCCGGAAGTGATTACCGGCCGTCATGGTGCATATAAGTGCGCAGGGAAAGGGGAGTGAGGATATGTGTGGCCCTATTGTTTCAGCTTGTGGATCTATCCTCGAGCCGCTAGGAGCCTTCATTGATTTTTTCATAAAGGAATTTGTCCCTTCTACCCCATGTTACGTGAGAGACTCCATGTCTATGATTTCATTGATTGAAAATCTCCCTTTTGATCCAGTAACAGATACTCTCTGCACTATGGACGTGGAGTCCCTTTATACAAATATCCCTCAGGTGACTGCCCTTAGGGTTATTCAGAAGACCTTGGACACACGCCCACGACCACATGCAATACCGACTTCCTTCATTTTGCAACTCCTTGAAATCTGTTTGACCAAGAACTTTTTTACATTCAATGGTAACTTTTACCAGCAGATAAAGGGCACGAGTATGGGCGCAATTTTTGCTCCAAATTTGGCCATATTGTTTATGAACGAGATTGAAAATGAGGTGATACTGTCCCCATCTAACCCCTTTCATTCAGGAATCAGTATGTGGCGTAGATACATTGACGACATCTTCATGATTTGGAAATGTGAAGTCAATGATCTACGCCACTTCCTGCATTGGATGGATAACAATTGTTGTGGCCTGCACTTTACCTTGACATCCAATAAATCCTCTATTGACTTTCTGGATCTTACCATCTTTCACCAGGATGGAGTCCTCCTGACCCGTCTGTTTAGAAAACCTACAGAGCGTAACACATTGCTAGATTATTCTAGTAATCATCCGAGAGCTCTGCATGACTCACTACCATTTTCCCAGTTCTTGAGAATCAGGAGAAATTGTTCTTGCAGGCAGGACTACTTCAAAGAAAGTGCCATTCTAGCAGACAAACTTAAAAATAGGGGCTACCCAAGGAGAATTGTGAAAAACGCACTCAAGAGAGCATGGTACAGACCTAGGGAAACTTTGCTTACACCTACCCCAAAGACACCACAAGAAAGACTTGCATGTGTCACGACTTTTTCCCCAGTGTCTAATAAAATGAGGAAAATGGTACTTCACCACTGGCCTATCATTAATGCAGGCGCACTGGAAATTGAACGTCCTTTATTTGCTTTTAAAAAAAGTAGAAATTTGAAGGACCATTTAGTCCGAGCAGCACTACCAAGTCCCAATCAATCTTCCACACTTGAAGCCATATGGGGTCTGTCCCCCATTGTCGGACATGTGAAATGTGGCAACTGCAGTGTGTGTGATATGACCATTGAAGGAAAGACAAGAGTATTTAACAACATTACTTTTACAAGTTCTTCCCTTTCTAACTGTAACACCTGTAATGTTATATGGTTCAATGTCCGTGTAACAAAATGTATGTAGGCCAAACATCACAGAAGGTAAAAACAAGGATCTGCCAGCACAAGAGTCTGATTCGCTGTCAAACTCCCAATGTACCACTTGTGGAACATTTCACCAATGCCAAGCACAAGGAGGATGAGTTACGTTGGACCGTCTTGAAGACATTAAAGCTTCCACCTAGAGGAGGAAGCATGAGCCAGCTTCTTAATAAAGAGGAACTGAAATGTATTATACTTCTGGATACTATACAGAATGGTTTGAATCGCACTGAAGATTGGGCTGGACTTCTTTAACGCATTTGAGGGCTGTTCTAAAGACTGCTCAAATACAGACCAAAAGCCTTTTTAAAATAATCTCCAATTATGACAACCGCGGATTGTTTTAAAGAAGGTTTCAAATAATGTATATATGCTGGTCAAAAGATTGTTTTAAAGATGGTTTCAAATAATGTATATATGTTGGTCAAAAGATTGGTCCAAGTAATTCCCAATTGAGCGCATTATTCATTTTTTGTATATGTTTCAAAACAACTGTCAAATGTATAAATTCAAGCACTGAATCACCCGTTTTTGGCTAACGATTCACATAAGAGACGCCTCTCTAAGATGGCCGCCATTATGACACATATCCTCACTCCCCTTTCCCTGCGCACTTATATGCACCATGACGGCCGGTAATCACTTCCGGACTTCCGCATAGTCGGCACGGGGCCATTGAGCACGCCGAGTGAATTCTGCTCCGATTTCGAGCAAGGCAGTAACAACTGTTTTCCAAGGTAAGGGTTAAAAAAGGTGGCCCTTTCCGCCTCCGTTCACAGGCAGTCACTGTTGTCATTTAATTATAATCTCGTTGTTTTTCAGACCTTGAGTTATTTCGAGCACCTAGCCCTAGGTTGCGGAATCCAATGCGTAATTTCCATTGGAAAGCATCACCACGAACGGTTGACAGTAACTTGTCCACCAGTTAACAATCCTGAGGTAATTATGTGTCTTGCCACAAACTGCCTACCTTGCCTGTCACCTGGCACAATTATAATTGCCCTTCTCCTTTATAGACGTCTTGTCCTCCATCTACCGAACCCCACTTTCTGCCGTCTTATTGGAGCATCTTGCTCTGAAAGGTTTGTTCGCTGCTCGCCATTACACTGTCTAAATCACAATAGGCACTAAGTTAGTCTTGCTACCTTGATCCATTCATGATCTGCATGCACAATCAGCGTCAACACCAGCTCCCGAATCGACATCGACACCATAGCCACAGTCACGATATTATCGACAGTCACCTAGGGTAATCGATCGATTCGGCTCTCAAATCCGCATGCACTTTATTAGAAGGTATGGAGTGGAATTGAAACACCATAAATGTGATGGTTATGAGAATGCCTGCACAATCTACCGTCAAGCACCCTGGCATGCCACGGATGGTTGAAATGTGTATTCCTGTATATAACTACCTGACATAAGTGCTGTATCTAAACAAGAACCTTCTCTCTTTCTTCTCATTTTTCCTACTTTGAACAGGCTTTGACAAAAGTACAAACAGGCATTCTATTATAAAGTCCTGATGATGATCCCAGTTCACTAGGAGCCAGGGATCGAAACGTCGTCGACATTTTAACAATTCTGTAATCTCTTCCGATTGTGTCAATATTGTTACAGTAATTGTTTGTCTGAACTCTCTTTACAATTGTGTTAATGATGCAAGGGACAGTTGGCTCCCACTTTCTTTTTGCCTGATATTCTTTAATTTTTCTCTCTTTCCTATTTCTCTCACCGCTGAACCTTGTTCAAGTGTGCTCTGGATAGGTACAGGCTTGTACCCTATCAGCTTCTGAATCAGACCCCTCTGGTGGTCTCTCCTACTTTGGCTTATATATTTTGATTAAAAAGATTCAGGCCCGGCTGGGTACTGAAAAACTTTCTGATATAGTACTGATTCGAGTCTATATTCCATTGTATTGTTTTGAATTTCTAATCCTAAGGACCGTTGTTCTCCTTAATAATTGATTGCCCATGGTCCCTAGGTACCTATTGGGTTCCCTTGTTTTGTTGAAAAGACAAGATAATAAAGGTCATCAGATTGAACGGTTGAGAATGTCCCAGAAGTAGGAATCTGAACCAGTTTACTACACCACTGAAGCCCGTTCTTGCTTTCAACGTATTCAGAATATATATCATGATGAACTGTGTCGAACAGGACCCGCAGGTCTCCCCCCTTCATCAAGCATGCGATGAGTGTTCTCTAGCCCTTTTAACATCACTGTTTCTGTGAAATATCCTTCTATAGAGCCAGATTGGAAGGAAGTTATCAAAGCTAATGATTGTCATGGGGCTGTTTGCCTTTTAAGAAGAGGTGATAAGCCTCTAGAAGGAACTGTTGTCCTCTTTAGAGAGGCTGTTGCATCTCCTAAAGGCCAGTGAGCTTCTTATAGATGCTGTTCACCTCTCAAAGGAAGGCTCTTGAGGGGTCCTGTAGCCCCTTTAAGGGGAGCCTATGAACCACTTATGCTGGCTTGTGAGTATCCTAAGGGGGCTTTACTGCTTTTGAAGGGGCTGTGGCCTTCTTGATAGACCTGAAAAGCTTGTGGTAGCCATTGTCATTTTTAAGTGAACAACTGTTGGACCAAGTGCGGGCCGTTACACCTCTTGAAGAAAGGGCTGAAAAGCCTCTGGGGTGGCAGCGCCTCTTGTGGATGGTATGCCTGAGTCTTGAGGGAGCTCTATTCTCATCGGCGACTGTTGTGGCCTGTTATTGAAGTTTATTGTTGAGTCATGTGAAGTAGGTTCTTGTATTGTATTGCAGCATTTATGTAGAGGCTACTACCCCTGTGTTGGGCGCTGAAGCACTTGCTTGGCTTCTTTAGAGTGAGGCAAGTGTTGGCCTGAGAGCGATTGAATATCTGTATGGAAGAAAAGTTGGTGAGGTTCCTGAAGTGGGCTGTGGGCATCAGGAAGGGGAGCTCCTGAACCTTTCAAAGTAGCTGGTAGGTGTCATAAGAGGGGATTTGGATGGTTTCTGGAGCAAATGACTTCAAGTGCGACCTGGGGAGCTTGAAATTAAGGTCCGCTGATCACTAGTGTGGCAATTGCGCCTCATGAATGGGGAAATGGAAATCTGTTCAAGAGGGCAGAGTCTCTTGGGATGGTGAGCCTCTTGATGAAGCTTTTAGTTGAATTTGGGTACTCAACACCTTTCGTGACTTTCCAAGTGGGCTATTGGCCTTGACATCTTTTTTATTAGTTGGACATTCTCCTCCATCTGCCTAACCTGTTGGAACACTCTCTCCCAGTAATAGTCTAATTCAAAGTCCTTGGATCTTTTCCTTGAAGAATTATCTTCACTACTTCTACTATTTTAATTATACTATCTAACCATTCGTTCTATTAATTTTAATAAGTAAGATAGGGAAATGACACAAAATAAATTATTGTTTTTGGTTTAACCCCGCTTATAAAACTCCTCCACCAAAACTACTTAGCCACTTACCTACCTTTCCAAATCTACTTTCTATTTTCTTTACCCAAGATCCTACAGCTCAGCCAATCAATCAGGGGTTGGTAAAGCGCACCACTCACCATGAGGGTTTCAAGGCGCTGGGGGGGGGGGGGGTGAGGTGGAGGGAGGCAAGCTCTAGATCAGTTGAAGAGCGGGGGGTGCAGAGTGGGGGAGCGTCTTATGTTGACTGGGCACTTGTTCCAGGTCTTTGCTGTGACGTAGGAGAAGGCTCTTCCGCCTACTCTGTTTCTGTGGATGCGGGGGGTCTCTGCCAGGGCGAGGTCACGGAGCGGAGGTTCTTTTTGGGTAAATGGTAGGAGACTCTCTCGTTGAGGTATTTGGGTCCAATGTTGTGGATGTATTTGTAGGCGTGAGTGAGAAGTATGAAGGTTACTCACTTCTGCCCACAAACCTGGTTCTTCTAATGACCTAATCTCATCAAGTTAGTTATGTTAGTAATGTAAGAGTCAGTCACTCCACTATAATCCAGTATGTATGTGCAACACTTCTTCACCTTAATTACTTTATACACCTCCCTTTTTCGCAAAGAGTACATTTAAAGCAAGACAGTTCTGCATCACTATTGATCTCATTGCCAACATTTCTTTGTTCACTAATTTAAAGGACCCTGAAGTATCTACAGCAAGTCTATCTATGTACCTAGATTGTTTCCAAATCTTCACATCATTCATGGGCATTTCCTTAGGAGGAGTAATAGCCTCTAAAACATCCATTACTACGTGACCAAAATCTCTTTTCCCTCTCCTCAAACCATGGTTCTTTACTATCTCCTCTTCATGATTTAATCTAGGTAAAACTAAAGCTAGATGACGTGAACCATCTCAGTTCTTTGATAGATTGAAATGAGCAGCCTTTTCACAAACAATAAAAATCTCTCATAACACATTCTTCTCCTATCAAAAGATCTCCACTACATAAGTTTTATCACATATACTTACACCAACAAACTTGAATCCGCCCTATGGAACTATGCCATTCCAAACACCTTTTCTATCTTGCTCCATCTTCAACCTTGGATGTAAACCAGAGAACTTACATTTTTCTTCCACCCTAAATTCATCTTAAGCAATCTTTTGATCTTCCACATTTCTCAACACCTTTATACCTCTTCCGTTATATTCATTATTGAAATCTTGTCATGTCTCTTTTGAATACACTGAATTCTTAATTTCCTTTTTACTCAAATGAATAAATTCTCAAAAGTCTCATTATACTCAGTCAGATATGGGGAAAAACTCCTTATAATTGAAGATCGCTAGAAAAGCACTACAGGAGAATCAGAAATTTCCACTTCGACATTGGTGGCCACTTCACTAGCTAATGTAGAAAGGAAAATATATACGTAACAACTGAGCAACTTGAATACTTTTGATATATTTTTAAATCATTTTAGTATACACATTTTCTCTAAAACCATTAACTTTGATAAGTGGTTCACAAACCTGGCATCCTGTAATGAGGACTCAGAAACGTACTTAACGCTGCAGCCCAGGGGATGACGCCCGTGGGGGTATATGTAGTCCACACGGAGCTTAACCTGCTAGTAGAGGGCAGGATGTGAATAACGAATGAGGGAATTCATGAAACCAATAGGAACTCCGTACCAATGAAAGATACTCACTGAATAGAAGGATGGATGGCGGTGTGCTAAAGATAGGTGCAGTGGTCACTTTGTTCTGATGGCATATGGTGCATCTTGTTATCCTGTTATTTAGGATGCTTACCACAAATGCTGAAGTGGTCAGCATGTTATTGTGTTGGTACTGTGTATAACCTAATAAAGTTTAAGAAAGAAATACACCGTCTTTCACTGGTCCGTGCGCTGAGGTCACTCTGCCCCCGCAGGGCAGCACGGAGGCGTATTGCTGTTGCGCCAGTGCCAACTGCCGCCAAGCAGGTCTACCATCCTCCTCCCGACCCCTGCGCTCCAACGCTTCCAGTTCCGCCTCACGCTCACCAGGTCTTTACGCTCCTCCCTCCGGGCCGCCGCACACCATGAAATATCCACCCCCGCAGCGTGGGCTTCAGGGCCTCCCAGATAATCGCCGGGGAGTCCACCGTGCCCACATTGGTGGACAAAAAATGATCTATTGCGGTAGTCATTTGTGTGTGGTAGGCATCCTGCGTCAAATGCCAGGCCGACATGCGCCACCAAAACGGCTGCCTAGCAGGACCTGTGTCCAGCGTAACACACACTGGCGAATGGTCGGAAAGCGCCCGTGGCAAGATCTCCACAGAGAACACTCTATAGGCAAATACCCTCTGGATAAAAACATAGTCCAATCTAGAAAAGGAGTCTCGTGATGTAGATAAGTATGTGAAGTCCTTACAGGACCCAGGCTTTTGCCTCCATGTATCAACCCAGTCAAGGCCTGTGGCCAGGGCCCGCAACCTGGTGGCAGGTCCCACTACCCTCCCGGGGTCCTGGACGTCCGCTGCACTCCACCATCTATCGCTAGTCGTGTCCATTACGTCATTCCAGTCCCCCCCTATGAGAGAAAGTGCATTGGACATGTCATTCCAGAGGGACAGGAGACTCTACTAATGGCCACTGTAGTGGCGGTAGGGCGTATACACTGCCTAGGATGACGGTGTCCCCTCCAATGTCTCCCTGCACAAATATATATCTGCCCTGCGTGTCTGTCCAAGTGTGTTTGTGTACAAAAGGTACCCTATGGTGAATGAGGACTGCTACCCCCCCTAGAGCACCTTGTAAACCCGGAGTGATATGTGTGTACAAAGCCACATCGCTGAAGGCACAATGCCTTTGTACCAAGTAAATGAGTTTCTTGTAGGAATAGTATATCTGCCCCCGCCCTTTTAACATATGTGACGACTGCCCCCCGTTTCACCTTATCCAGCATTCCCCACACATTCCAACTCAAGATTCGTATCGTACCCGGGCCTAACCGCCCTCCCTCTCCAGCAATGGACATTGGTAGAGAACAGTATATAAGAACCTGGCACCACTCCAACACAGTCAGCGTACAATAAGGCAGTCAGCAAGCAGCAATTCTAGCGCAACCCATCCCCCCCCAACAACCCGACCCCAGCCTCCCTCCACCCCCTCCCCCCACCCCGCACCTCCCAAACATGGAAGCACCTGTCGTGGTCGGACCGTGGCCCAGTCCCCAACGGGGGACCGAGAACCCTCCCCTCCAATGGATCCCCCAGCGCCAGCCCATAGAAAACAAGGCTGTCGCTCCCTCCCCCCAACTGGGCTGGGTGTGGCTTCCAGCCTAAGCAACAATGCACCTGATCATCCATTTCGGGCATACATAGATGTTCATGATCGTGCTCCCCCACAGTCAAGGTACATCTTCTTGCTGTTCCCGTGTGGAAGCATCCCGGCGGGAGGCCGATCCAGAGCGCGAGCCACGGCTCGAGCGCGATCGTCTGCAGCGCCGACGTTGACTTCTAAGGCCTTCCCTGGCAATGCCACTCGATGAGGAGTCTGATTCCCCGCCCTTTGCTGTGTTAACTTGGGCCTTCACCGTTTCATCTGTCCACTGAAAGACCTCTTCTGGAGTGTCAAAGAACAGTGTACGAGACTTGTACACAACCTGCAGCCTTGCTGGGTAGAGCAGTGCATACTGAATCTTAGGGCCCCTGAGACGGGCCTTGGCTGCAATGAAAGATTGGCGTTGTTGCTGTATCAGTCTCATGTAGTCCGGAAAAATGAGGATGTTAGTGTTCTCATAGGTAAGTGTACCTTTCAGTCTCGCCTGTCTCAGGATGGTGTCTCGATCGGCATAGTTCAGGAACTTAGCGATAATCGGTCACGGGCGCGCACCGGCCGGGGGCTTCTGCATGAGAGCCCGATGGGCCTTCTCCACCACAAAGCAACGTGATAGAGCATCATCCGGGATCCAGCCCTGCATCCATAGAGCTAAGAAGTGCTCCGCATCGCCCCCTTCGCAGTTCTCCGGAAAACCAACAAAGCGGAGATTATTCCGCCGAGCGCGCCACCCGCATCCTCAACCCTCAAAGGTAGGCCTTTCTGTACCTTTTCCAAGTCTAAGACTCTTTTCTTTAGGGGAGTCGCGTCGTCCTCCACCTCTGAGATGCGCGTCTCCGCACCGGTGATGCGCTCCACAGCGTTCCGCAGATCTTGGCGCAGCAGCATGACATCCGACCCAACAGCCCCGATTTTAGCATCCAGGACGTCTCTTGATTGCGTAATCGCCGCCAACAGCGCCGCATTGTCGGGCACTGGTGTCTGTGATACCCCAGGGCCTACCGCCTTCGTGAACTTATCTATCGGCCCCTGCTTGTTCTGGCCTCCTCCGGCTCCACCTCGCGTCATGTTGCCCACAATGCGTGGGCTGATGCACAGGGCTTTGATATGACTGTGCCCGTCGTATACCAGACGCGCAACTGCGTGGCCGCTAGCCGTCAACCACCGGACTTGAGGGGGTCCCCCACTGCCGCTACCAGCACCGGTTCCCAATGTCCGCAAGGTGTCTCTCCGGTACAGGCGCGTGCTAGATGGCCGCTGACCCCGCTAGCTGAACGGTCACAAGGCGCCCACCCAGACTGTCTCCCACGAACAGCGAGCGCTATAGTATGCACGCACCAGGGCCCGATCTGACCCCCGAGGCCCCAGCCACTGATCACCCCCGCCTCACCGTCTTTCACCGGTCCATGCGCTGCGGCCACTCAGCCCCCGCAGGGCAGCTCTCCATGGGTCCTTGGCCCTCTTCACTGACCTGAGGCCCTCTGCGATTTAGCCTGTCCGTCTGGTCGCGTCTCACCACAGTTCTGCGGACCAGCGGTGGCGTCCCAAGATGGCGGTCACTCCCTCTGGCTGCCCCAGGATCGGGCCTCTGCTCTGGCCCGCAGGCGTCACTTCTTCGTCCTGCTACTCCCCCGCGGGGGTATAGTCCCAAATATCGGCAAGCTTCTGGGCGAATAGTCAGCCCGTGGTCTTCCCACACTCGCCACCAACGGCCACTGCCGGCTGGGCTTCACCAAAATCGAAGCCCTGGCTTTAGAGGCCTCGTCGGGTGTCTCACTGGGCCGCCGGGCTGTTCTGCGAACGCCGGAGCCGGTTCCGGTCGCTGTTGGATAGTGCCCCCGGGTTTGGTAACGGCACAAGCTCACTGGGTGCCCTCGCTGATGACCAGGGCCAGGATTAGGAGTCAGGATGAGTATAGGCTGGTCGGAGCTCGCGCTCTACACGACCGCCATCAACGCCGGCTAAGCCACGCCCCGGACTACTTGCAACGCCACTCGTTATTTGATCTGAAACATTATCCACTGGTATCGGTAAGCACTCCCACAGGCCTACTAATACAAATAATAATATCATTTTTAATAACATCGTACCTACAATTAATTTCTTTATTAATTCCTTCTTTCAGACTATAAAAAAATTAGTATTCACTTCTCAGTCCTTGTAAAGAGGAAACATATTAATAAAAAATCAGCTTAATCAGTCTCTGTATTATCAATATCTGTATTTTTTCTTTCTCCAGTTATTTCAGTCTTTAGGTACCATTCTCCTATCTCAATATCTTGATTTTCGTAAAACTTCAGTATTTCAAAAGTATCTATATCCCCCTCTTGGTCAGTGGCGTGACTGGTTTTGGGAGCAAACTGGCATAAGGTAAGATTTCCTGTCTTTAAAAAAAATAAATTGTAGGAATCTCCCTCGTCGTCTGTCTCCAGCACTCCACTGCTTGTCATTGTCTGTCACCATCACTCCCTCCTCCCCTTCTTGTCATAGTCTGTCCCCAGCAGACCCCCCTCTGCTCTTACCTTCTCCAGCCGCCACTGGACGTAAAACACGCGGATCGCCCCAGGCGGCAAAAGGTCAAGCTACACCATTGCTCATGGTGACTCATGCTCTAGAGTTGAGCCTTTTTCTAAAACATGGTGGCACTTATTCCTTTGAAAAGTCATCTTCGTCAGTATCTTCCTCCTACGCTGTTACTAGGTACACCCACTCTGGTGAAGAATAGTTCTGATTAGGAACTCTCCAAGTGGTAGTTTGGCAACAGGCATTTCACTCCTCATTTTCCAAGCTCAAATGTTTCTTTAGATCTTTTTCTGATTCACATTGTTCTCTTTTGCAAGCTTTTTTCTGGGTAATTCTTCAGCAATAGTCTTTTGTCGCTTTCCTATTCAAGCCATTGATAACATTTGAACTTGCACTTATCTCTGCTTCTCTCTTTGGCTTTTTCACAGAAAACCTTTTCTGGGAAGGGGTCTTTTCAACTCTGATTCCCGATTCCAACTTGTTTCTGCTTTGGTCAGAGATTTATTATTATTATTATTATTATTATTATTATTATATTTAATCTTATAAAGCGCGCAGCTACCCGAAGGTTTCCCGGTGCTAAACCAAAGACAAAGGGAGTGTGCTTGCAGACTCGTTTATTGGGGATTTATTTATTGGAGATTTCCGCTTCTTGCTGCTACTCATGCATTGGCATCAAAGCAGCCCTTCACTCTGTAACTGGACTTCAGGGTCTTAATCTCAACTTTCGCCTGCAAATGTTTTCTTTGCATTTCTGTTTGATCTTACAGTTACAGAAAAATCTTAACTCCCTTCCCACTGGATATGCGCAGCAAATTGGAGTGTGACTGTGGTTTTGTGCAGCAGACTGTGCATTTGCTTCATCTGATCTTGCCTCATCCACTGTTTCAGCTAATAACTCCCTCAGTGTGTGACCTATGTTGATCCACTGAGACACCTCTCACATTTAATTGCACTGTTAATGATCATCTGGAAAGGACCACTCCTGCATTCATTGAGACAGCTTCCTCTGACATGCTTCTTGTGAATGAATACCCAGTCACTGCATTTAAACCATGGCAGGGTGCATCTTTGTAGTCTTTTGTAACTGCATTCACCTGATAAGAGACAGATTTCACCACATCAGCCCAACCTTTACAATAATCTATTAAAATGTAATCAGTTATTAAAACCAATGCAGTTATGCAAGTCTCATTACTCTGTGCATGATCACTTCATGAGGCGACAGTCCAGTCTTTCTCTTCTGAGTACTTCCCATATTCATTAGCACAAGGGGGAATGCATCTGTCCATTTTAATACTATTGAAACACAAACGTTTACCAGTTTATTCTTGAGTGCCATTGGTTCACTCCACCCCTCCTGAGGATAGTAAGTGATAGCTAAAATGTAATATTTGCTTAATCCTAAAATCTGTACAGATTATTATACTTCCAAAGTGAGTGCCACGATCCATCTCAGTAGAAGTTGGGAGATCAAATCTTGGTATTAATTCCATTAACAACAATTAATGCGCCAAAGTCAGTCAGAGACCACCACTTCCACGTTAGGGCAAGGGAGTTACACGCCAAGATAACCCCTGTTCACCCTCTAGGTAACGTGACTCGAGCAGTAAGGCTAACCTCGGAGGCCATGTGAGTTAAGGGTTTGCGCGCGCACCCAGCAACAACACCCAAGGCCCACCACAAAGGAAACTCCACACTAGGTTATATATAAAAATAGCCTTTGTATTACACCAAAACACATTAGATAAAAACACACACTTTACAATGTGCCAACCGGCACGGGCAGAATTTACAGGGGATATGTACAAGACAGGGCCACATGGACCACTGTCAGGAATATGCACTTTTGGACTTAGTACTTGGTAGAATTAGCACTTGTAGGAATAATAATTAGCGCATAGCACATATCATCATCAATAAAACTTTATTTCGGTTATATTGCAAACCATAAAAAGTACACATACAGTATAAAATCATATCACAGATAAATGTACATATCATATAAAGTGCCAATAGTGAAATAAAGTCTACTGTCTTCCATGGAATAAGATCAAGACAAAAATGGAGTTATGAGTGATGCAAAGTTCACAGTGAGTCATTACTGGTCCACACAATTTCTCATTTTAACAGTCAATTTTAAAAATTCCTTGATTTGGAGAATACAGTCACTATACAAAAGTTGTAAGTACATTAACGCCAGTCTGATTTGTATAAAATTCAGTTTTTTTAAAAGTGATACTAGATAACACTTGCGTGGGAATTCATAGAACTTACATAAAAATATAAAATGCAGCATATCCTGTGGAGACTTTCCGTCGCAGCCACAGGGAGCTGCCAATTTTTTAAAAGTGTCTGATTTTGGTCTGATCAGCAGATGATGAATTAAATTTAGCCTGAACCTTGTTAGGAGATATTTTTCATGGGAGGTCAATGAGCCAGCCAGGTACGGTTCTATAGTTTCACAAGTCTTTAGCATGGCACATTTCCTCACACTTTGTTTCTGGAGCTCCACTTACTCTCTCTGCATCCTCCTATCCAGGAGGAAGGCCCGTTTGATGAGCTCCAGATCCCCTCTTGTGATTTTATTTGGATATTCAAACAGGTCCGGGCGACCCAACCTAGCAAAATTCGATTTCAGATATTTCAACCAGGGGATACACATTACATTATCTTGACAGACAAAATCCCTCACAATCAGATGCGTTAGTGGAATATCCTGATTCAACCACATTCTTAGCCAGCAGGTCAAAGGCCGTAGGGAAAACAGGTCACTTAAATATTGAATCCCTAGCTCTTCGTGTACAGAAAAGTTAGCAGTGCCTACCGGGACACACAAAAGACGCTTCAGGAAACAATTTTCACCAATCTGCAGCTGCTCACCACCAAGATACCCCCAGATTTCACTCCCATACATGACAGTTGCCACTGACTTAGCATTATATAATTTCAGCATGGCACAAATAGGCTTTTGCCCCAATTTTGTAGCAAAATTAAAGATGGAGGCATTAACCCGCACAAGTTCTACCTTTTTTTTGCAAGATAAGGGGTCCAATTGAGTTTAGTGTCAAAAAGAACCCCAAGATAAGAAAACGTCTTTGTTGAAGGGATTACAGCTTCACCAATTCTGAAAATGAAACTTCTTTTTAATGACTGGCCTACTTGCATAACAAATGATTTTGAATTGTTCACCAAGAGATCTCTATCTGACATAAACAGGTTAAAAGCGTTTAGCAAGGATTGTAGACCTTTTTCAGTTCGCGAAATTAAAACTGCATCATCTGCATACAGAAGGATCGGAATTCCCCGCCTTCCAACTCTAGGGTAGGCTGCCTGGACTCTCTGAAGCACGTTATCTAGTTTGTTAATGTAAAAATTAAAAAGGAAGGGCGCCAAGATGCATCCTTGGCGAACTCCCTTTCCAATGTTAAAATTATCCGTTACCCGCAGGTCTTGGGAGTATCTCACATTGGCTCTGGTATTGAAACCTACCAGACCATCATCCACCCCCTTCTCCCTTATGGACTGCCACAGCCTTCCCCTGTTGACACAGTCGAAGGATGAGGACAAGTCCATGAAGGCAAGATGGATGGTGCCGCTTTTCACTATAGTGTACTTATTGAGTATTAAATAAGCATGAGCGTAAAATCCGTTCCGCTTGCGGATTTTTGCGGATTTTCGGCAAATTCGCAATCCGCAAACTCTCGCGAATTTGCCGACAATCCGCAAATTCGCACGCGGTGGATTTTTTTGCTTGGTGATACAATATTGCGGCGCGCGACGTTCACTTACCGTCATTCAGCGTTTGCCGAGTTGTTTTTCTCGATATTTTGCAAGTGCTGCGCCATTTTGGATCTTGCTGCGGGATCCCGCAGGAGTTTGGCGACCGCGATTACGTAATCGCGGCTTGCCACCTTGCACAGCACTCATCGCGAGAGTTCGCAATTGCGAACACGTACATGCGGCGGACAGCAACAATCTCGCACTCGCGAAATAACGAATTTGCAATTCTGCACAAGAAATCCACCAGCAAGCAGCATAAACCTTCTGAAAATGATGATTGTTTTCAGAATAACTCCTCTGGTTGACATTTGCCTGCACTTTTTTTTGCAAGGAGGAAAGGGGGGGTGGGAGGAAGGAAGTGCCCCACAGTCTCCAACTTCCTGTTCCTGTCCAGCAGGCTCCTCCCAGTGCTTTCTTCATGTGCTGGTCACTTTCATCTGGATCTTGACCTGGAAGGATTACTTTTTGTGGATGTTGTTGGGGCCTTTTGACCAGGGGTAGTGGGTGGTGCATGGGCCTAGTCTTTCTGTGGGGTGTCTTGAATTTAAACATCATGGAGGGCATGGATGCCATGGGATTGTGCTGATTTTTCTGTGTTTTTTGATTTTTTGGGGTGTTCATAGGGACAGGCCATGTGGCTGGGGGCCATTTTGAGTGCTGGTACAGGCAGGCCCTGGCCATGTGCTGGGAGGCAAGGGGCCATTTTGAATGCAGGCAGTGTTCTCAGGCCTGCACCCATTTTGCCTAGCTTTCATCCATTTTGCCCAGGGGTAGTGAGTGGTGCATGGGCCTTGTCTTTCTGTGGGGTGTCTTGAATTTAAACATCATGGAGGGCATGAATGCCATGGGATTGTGCTGATTTTTTTGTTTTTTTCGCTTTTTTGGGGTGTTCATAGGGACAGGCCATGTGGGTGGGGGCCATTTTTAGTGCTTTTACAGGCAGGCCCTGGCCATGTGCTGGGAGGCAAGGGACCATTTTGAATGCAGGCAGTGTTCTCAGGCCTGCACCCATTTTGCCTAGCTTTCATCCATTATGCCCAGGGGTAGTGAGTGGTGCATGGGCCTAGTCTTTCTGTGGGGTGTCTTGAATTTAAACATCATGGAGGGCATGGATGCCATGGGATTGTGCTGATTTTTCTGTGTTTTTCGATTTTTTGGGGTGTTCATGGGGACAGGCCATGTGGGTGGGGGCCATTTTGAGTGCTGGTACAGGCAGGCCCTGGCCATGTGCTGGGAGGCAAGTGCCATTTTGAATGCAGGCAGTGTTCTCAGGCCTGCACCCATTTTGCCCAGCTCTCATCCATTATTCCCAGGGGTAGTGAGTGGTGCATGGGCCTAGTCTTTCTGTGGGGTGTCTTGAATTTAAACATCATGGAGGGCATGGATATCATGGGATTGTGCTGATTTTTCTTTGGTTCTCGAGTTTTTGGGGTGTATAACTGAACTGATGTTCCTCTGTCTTCCATTGCTTTTAGGTGCACAAGACTCAAGACAACCACCAGTGCCAGGAAGAAGTCCTGCAGTGGTGTGTGTGTGCAGCATAATGTCACGCAACGTCACGTCTGGCCACAGACAACTCTGCAACTCGTGCAACTGCGGCCTGCTGTTCTGACCTCTGAAGAAGATGGCCCCAAAAAAAGTTCCCCGTAGCTCCTCTAGCAAGAAAGTTGCCAGTAAGTAGCAGAAGAAGCAAGTTACCAAGGAGACTGGTGTGCCGCCCGCCACATTTTTGGGAATACAAAAAAAAAGTACGCCTGCAGCAACGGGATCTGGGAGCAGTACCCCCGCTCCATTGGGCTCAGTGCCACCACCACCATGCCAACTTAAGTCCAAGCCCTTGAGTGCTGCAGAGGCAGCCAGTCTACTTCTCCAATCACCATCGACCAGTGATGTTGGCTCATCGCAAGAAAGTAGCAGCAATGTCCCTCAATCAACACAGGTTGTTGTAACTCATCTGACGAGTGTTGAACAACCACAGCCGCAACAACAACCACATGTGCAAGTACAAGCCCAAGTACATGTGGAAGGAGAGGAAGCGCAAGGAGATGCGCAAGCAGAGGTGCATGGAGGGGCACAAGTGCCCACAATAGTTGTTCCTCCCGAAGTAGGGGCAAATCAGGAAATCGACATTCAAGCTGAGGTACCATTTGAGGAAGTCACTCCTGATCATTCATTGTCTTCCACATCCCTAGCAAGGAAAAGATCAAGGATGGTGTCTACATTTTCTTCAAGCCCACCTCCTTCTGATGATATGGATCAAACTTGGGAACCACCACTGCCGTCTGAGAGTGAGGCACACCATGATCTGACAAAGTTAGCTAAGTGTAAAAGGAAGGTCCCCGAAAGTTTCAAAGTTATGGAGTGTGATGACTCTCAACAATAAGTGGCGTATACTCCTGCTGATGAAGACTCTCACGACGACGACGCAGTCATCATACACGTCACTCCAGCCTCAGCAGGCATGCAGCAAACAGACATTTTGACCCTAGCCCGAAAAGCTGCTGAGCGTGATGATGTTGTCGACGAGGAGGCAATGGGAACACCACAATCATTGGAGTTAACTAGTACACCACCACGTACCGCTTCCATATTTCTTCCTCGCCAGAAGGGACCTCCATCCACCTCGACCTCAATTAGTGGGGGTGAAAGTGCACAACATAGTAAAGTTCAGCTAAACACATCCTCCACTTCATCTGGCATTGGCAGCATGACCACCACCAGTATCGCCTCCTGCGGCCCCCACAGACAATTCAAGTCCGCAGTTTGGGACTTCTTTAGTGTTTGCCCAAAAAAGAAAAACATAGCCATTTGTAGCATTTGTAAGCTTGCAGTTAGTCGTGGTAAGCTTGGTACCAACTATGGGACCGGAGGCCAGAGAGGTCATCTTGAGAGACAGCACGCTGTCCAATGGTTTGCGCACCTAAAGGAGATCAAGGAAGCCCGAATTGCAAGTCAAGAAAACGTTGATGTTTCATCTGATGATGACGAGGAGGAAGAAGCATCAAACGCTTCACTTACACCCAGTACCCCTGTCAGCACACCCCCTGTGAGCCACACTAAGAGTGTGGGAGAGAGTGAGACACCAATGCGAAAAGTTCATCAGCGAGCGTAACTGGGTTGAAGAATTCATCATCCCGTAAAATGTTCCATGCCAACATTAGAACCATGTTGTTTTCAGACGCGCCATATGAACGCAATCACCCACTGACGCGTCTGTATAACACTAAGCTGGCTAAAATGCTAGCTCTGGACCTTCTCCCTTTTTCTTTTGTAGAAGGGATTGGTTTTCTAGAATTAGTGGCAGCGCTCTGCCCTAAATGGAAAGTTCCTAGCCGGTTCTATTTTGCCAGAGTTGCGGTTCCAGCCCTACATGAAGATGTGCTGGAGGTGATTGGGGCAGCTTTGCAGAAGAGTGCTGTTCACACTATACATCTGACAACAGACATGTGGACCAGTGGCGCAGGCACTGATTACATGTGCATCACTGCACACTGGCTCTCTTTTTCAGGGGTTAAAGCAAAGCTAAACGCAGATGTTGACCCGGACCAAGTTTTTAAAGCTACTCGGAAACATGCAACACGAGCCATGTTTGGCTTGGAGAAACGTCATACAGCAGAAAACATTTTGAATGAGTTTAACACAAAGGTCTTTCACTGGCTGTCCCCCAAAAAACGCGATATTGGTTATGTTTCCACGGATAATGGCGCCAATGTAGTTAAAGCCATGAATCTGGGTAACTATTTCAGAGTGCCTTGTTTGGCGCACTGTATAAACCTGGTTATTAAAAAATTCTTGAGTGAAGACAGTCCAGCGTGCGAGTTAGTGGCCACCTGTCGAAATATGTCCAACTATTTTAGCCATTCTTTTAAGGCCCGAAAGCATCTGAGGAGCCTGCTACATGAACGTCGAATGCCAGTGAAAGCACTCATCCAGGAGGTGCCAACACGTTGGAACTCAACCTTCTACATGCTTGAGCGTCTGTATGAGCAGTTTACGGTACTCGATCAGTATTTCTTAACACTGGGTACAGCTCAGAAGGACCTGAGGCTAGATGCGTTGGAATGGAAGCTAGTTAAAAGCCTGACAGACATGCTTCGTCCTTTTGAGGTCTTCACGCGTGCAGTCAGCAGGGAGGACTGTAATTTAGGAAAAGCTATCCCATTGTTGCGCATGCTGGAGCACAAACTGAAGGTGGTGTGTTCTAAGTTTCAAAAAGGTCTCACCTACATTGGAAACACTGGATCTCTTTTTGAAAAATGTTGTTGGAGATACTCCGGTTATTTTGGGAGGTGATTTGAACTGCAATTTTGAACCTGTTTCTGGCATCAATGATGTTTTTGAGGATGAGGACCAAGTGTACAAAATTCCCCAGCTTGAAACCTCAAAATTTGTTAAGTATTCAACCTTGGCCGGCCAACTGCTAAGGCTCACTGCAGATCATGGCCTTAGAGCATGTAACGGCCGACTTCCCTTGCACCTGAAAAAACAACCAACCTTTGTGAAAGCCAATAGCAATCTAGACTTCATACTTGTTTCACTTAGTATTTGGCATTACTTGATTGACCTAAAAGTGGCAAGTAGGGGGGAAAGTGATCACTATCCTTTGGAACTTTACATTGATGTGCAAATGTTTAGTGACACTCTCGCCAACTCAGCTACCTCACCAACTGAGAACACCAACGGAAAAATGTGTGAGGACGTACACATAAATAACAATAGACGTGCAGTAAAATGGCCCTATATTTTGGCGGATGGCAAGGCTCTAGCATCGGTGTACTCTCTTTTTGAGAAAACATTTGAACATATAGCTGGACAACCCTTTTTACCTGTACACTTTGAACACTTTGTCGAACTCCACAATGCATTCTTTAGTGAACTAAAAACCTATCTGTCAAAAATGCCAAGGAAAAAACAACAAAACATAAGAGTGGGAAGTCACGGAAAACTATGGTACGACCACTCATGCAGGATGGCTAAGAGAAACCTATTGCTTGCTATTAAAAGTAAATCAAAAGATGAAGTTAAACTTGCAAGGGAGGTATATAAATGTGCCCAAAAAACAGCAAAAAAACTATGGGAGGAGTCGATTTGGGCTGAAATGCTAGCTGCTGCAAAAATTAATGACAACGTTGGCTTTTGGAGGCTGGTGGCAAACGAGGGACACGCAGGCAGAGCTGTGAAAGACATGTTTCTGGACGAAATGACATGGGTGACCCATTTCACATCCCTTTACAAACAATATGATGGTGATAACAACAAGATTCCATGGTCTCCTCCTCCTATTGAACCCCTTGACTTTACATTGGAGGAAACAATAAGGGCGATTAATGAATTAAAAAACACTAAAGCACCAGGCCCTGATAAAATACCTGGGGACCTATATAAACATGATACTGGGGTATGGGCTCCTTATGTGAACCGTTTGTTTAATATTCTGTCCACAAATTGTCGCTTTCCGGATAGTTGGCGTGCTGCGGAAGTTGTGTTGATCTTCAAAAAGGGGAATAGACTGATACCCTCTAATTATAGACCAATTAGTCTTATGGACACCCTGCAAAAACTATATGCCAAACACTTATTATTTCGGATCAATGACTGGCTGGAGGACTCCAAAATAATCTCCAAATTCCAAGCTGGGTTTAGGAGTAAGACCAGCACCATAGACCAAATATTTAGATTCTGTTGTTTGATCTGGAAGTATGTGCATATTAGGAAAGGCCATTTGTATGTAGCTTTTGTTGACCTGAGAGCTGCATTCGATCTTGTCCCTCGCAGCTTGCTCTGGAAAACCTTACGTGAAGCAGGCTTGCCAGGGTGCCTTTTGTCACAAATAGTTGAGCTGCATGCTGGAAACTTTGCAAACATCAGGTGGGGTCCAAATGGTGAGTTGACGCGTAACATTCCTATTGAACGTGGGGTTCGCCAAGGGTGCGTCTTGGCCCCTACCTTGTTTTCTCTGTTTGTTAATGATGCTCCAGATTATTTGAATGGTTGTATTAATGATTCCCCGCAGCTCAATGGAGAAAGGGTGCCTGTGTTGCTCTTCGCGGACGATACCATTCTTATATCTCAGACCAAGAAGGGACTCCAGGCACTCCTAAACTCCTTTAGCCGATACTGCATCACAAAGGGTCTGGAAATTAATGCAGATAAAACGAAATGTATGGCATTAAATCCCAGCAAACCAGACAGAGGGTTTTTGACCTTGAATAGCCAGAAACTAGGAACCGTGGAAAACTTTTCTTATTTGGGTGTTGCACTTGATTCAAAACTAAGTTGGAAAGCCCAAATTGAGAAGAGTAAGATATCATATGCCCACAATTTAAAGCCAATCACATGTAGATTGAACGCTAGCACAAGCAAGAGTGTAACCCCTGTTTTAGAACTTTTTAAATTCAAAATCCAATCTGCTGTGTTGTATGGAGCCGAGATATGGGGACCTTGGGCAAGAGAGAGCTTCCAGGGCTTGGACAACAAATTCATGCGAGCCATTGTAAGGGTCCCAAATAGTACACCTTTAATACCCCTCCAGCTTGATTTGAACTTTAAAAGAACAGATTATTTTGCCATTTTAAGACCATTAATGTTTTGGGTTAGGTTATGGGCCACCCCAGAACTGGTAGAGTACAGAAATGGTCTACAAGAACTGATGAACATTGATTCTTTTAATTCCATCCAGTGGCTTGTACATATCAAAAAATGGTTTACGTTCCTGGGCCTGTACTCAATGTGGGAGAATCCTGATAATTTACCGGCCTCTTCTAAATTAATAGTTAAGCGAGCCTTCTGGTCTCACATGAGCGACAAGCTCGTACATGGAAGTAGAGTTGGGTCCGCAATTCAAGATTTTCTATCCTTTAAGGATGAATTTCGCTTCGAATCTTTTTTGGATGAAATAGAGTAACCTATTGCAAAATCCCTTTTTTTGAAGTTCAGATATGGGATCCTTATGCTGAACTATAATACAGAACGATGGTCACAGAAAAGACTGGGGGATTTGAATGTCCAAAGCGGGTGTTGCCCCATGTGTTTAAACCCCTGTATGGAGAATGAGGTTCATATGCTGTTTATATGTAGTGCCTACATGAAGGCTCGAAAGAAATGGTTAAAACCCATGTGTACCCTTCTAGGAACCAGATCCTGTTCTATAGCCTGTAGGATCATAAAAAGCAATACAACCCAGTTCATTGTATTTAGCATAAGCAGGTTCCTCTACTCTGTTTACATTACTCGCAGGAAACATGGTCAGGTACTCTGAGTAGGACCTCTGCATATGTTTACAAACGTTTGCAGCCAAAATGAAATATGTCTTAAACTGAGGTGGTAAAATCTATTTTTTGTAATATATTTTAAAATTTACTGACTTGATACATTTTAAATTTACTGACTTGAAATGTTGTTGTATGTATGTTGTTATGATCTATTGCTTTTTAATGTGTATATGTGTCTTTTATGGCCAAAACTGGCCGAAATAAAGAATAAATAAAAAAAAAAAAAGATGCAGAAAAGCAAGACGCTTTCGTTTTGGCGGAGAAATTATTAGAGCGCCTACTTGGCGATGAACGTCTTCAAATGATCCACTCAGAACAGCATTACATTTGTGCTACTATTCTGGAACCACGCTACAAAAAGGCGCTGATAGGCAAAGCATTATTTCCTTTTGGTGATGAAGATGTTACAAAGTACAAACATTGGCTAGCCTTAGCCTTGTCAGCCATGAGGTTTGAAAGAGAACGGCAGAAAATTGAAGGAAAAGGCAGTACATCAGCATCAGCAGGCCATCCCCAGTCAAAAGAATCCACTTCTGCACCTGTGGCTGTGGCAGAAGTGACCTCTCAGCCATCAACCGGATCATCTGCACCAGACACAACAGTAACATTGGGTGAAGAAGAGGATTGGCTAACTGAGATTGGGTTTGGTTCTCAAAAGGTCCCAGTAAAAAGTAAGCAAAGTGGAGGAACCGTGGAGAACCTTGAGTCGATGGTGCAGGACTATCTGAATGACTCAACAGAGGTCTATGTTAATGGTGACCCACTGGCGTATTGGCATGGGAAACAAAAATTGTGGCCAGAGATCACCAACCTGGCTATAAATTACTTGTCTTGCCCACTCGCAAGCGTGTCTTCTTAACATGTTTTCAGTGCTGCTGGTGGCATTGTAACTTGCAAACGGACCCGCCTCTCGCCCAAAAATGTGGAGAGGTTAACAATGATCAAGATGAATTAGCACCTCATACCACCAGATTACAAAGTACGAGAATACACCAGAAGAAGACGAGGAGGACAGCAACTTAGATGAGGGAATTTCTTCTGTGTTAGGTGACACTAACCTACTCCTGCCTGAATTCGCAGAGTATGAGGACAAACTCTGCTTCCCTGACACCGAGCCTTGAAAATGAGCCAATGAATCAATAACTTTCTTTTTCGTCCTTATTCACTTTTATTCCTGTGTGTCTGTCTTTCTTTCTTTTGCACAGTTAATATAATTAAAACTTTAATCACCTAATCACAAAAACAAGCCCATCAGCAGAACTGTCTTCATTTATTTGCTTATTGATTTGAAGGTGCCGCAGCGTGCATTCCTCAGGTTCACAAGTTCACAAGAACATGCTCCTCTATCCTTCTCCTCCAGACTCCTATTTCCCTCGAAGCAGAGGGCTGGATTACGCCCAATGAAGAAAGACTCTGCACTTGTGGGGGTGTTCTACTTCTTTGTGGGTGGCTCTGGGGCCATTGCTGGGAAGCTCTAATACCGGATAAAAGTGGTTTGGACCAAATCGGAGGCGAAATATTTTTTTGCGTTTTTGCTGACTTGCTTGTCTTTGAGGTGCTCTTTGGGGGGGGTTCCGGGTGTTTGTGGGTGGCTTTTGGGGTCTGGGAGCACTGCTGGCACTGTCTAGTTTTGATAGCATTTGCTTTTCAGGAAATCCATGGTGGAAAACGGAAGTTATGACCTAGCTGCACAGCGCGTTTGGACAGAAGGCCGAGAAATATTGTAAGTATGAGATTTTCCATTTTGGCTTTTTGTCTGTTTGGGGGTGTTGTGCTTTTTTGCGGGTGGGTTGACGGGTCTTAGGGCATTGCTGGGAAGGTCTAATACCGGATAGAAGTGGTTTGGACCAAATCCATGCGGAAATAGTTTTTGCTATTTCTAACATTTCGCTCAATGTAGCGTTTTCGGGGGCCTGTTTGGGGGGCTTCCTGATGTTTGTGGGTGGGTTTCGGGGTCTGGGACCCCTGCTGGGTATGGATACTTTTGATTGCAAGAGGTTTGAAGCAAATCCATGGTGGCAGAGGGGAGTTAGGGCCTAGCTGCAGAGCGCGCGCGGAGTGATTTTGGAAATTGCCATGAAAAGTCCCCATTTTTGTACTTTTGCTTTTTGCCTGTTTGGGGGTCTTCTAATAGTTTTCGCCTGGGTTGACGGCTCTGGGGCCCATTGCTGGGAAGCTCTAATACCTGATAAAAGTGGTTTGGACCAAATCGGAGGCGAAATATTTTTTTGCGTTTTTGCTGACTTGCTTGACTTTAAGGTGCTCTTTGGGGGGGTTCCGGGTGTTTGTGGGTGGGTTTCGGGGTCTGGGAGCACTGCTGGCACAGTCTAGTTATAATTGTATTTGCTTTTCAGGAAATCCATGGTGGAAAACATGAGTTATGACCTACCTGCACAGCGTGTTTAGACAGAAGGCCGTAAGTATGAGCTTTCCCATTTTTGCTTTTTGCCTGTTTGGGGGTGTTGTGCTTTTTTGCGGGTGGGTTGGCGGGTCTTGGGGCATTGCTGGGAAGGTCTAATACCGGATAGAAGTGGTTTGGACAAAATACATGAGGAAAAAGTTTTTGCTATTTCTGACATTTCGCTCAATGTAGCGTTTTCGGGGGCCTGTTTGGGGGGCTTCCTGGTGTTTGTGGGTGGGTTTCGGGGTCTGGGAGCACTGCTGGGTATGGATACTTTTGCTTGCTTGCAAGTGGTTTGAATACAATCCACGGTGGGTAAGGGGGGATTTGGGCCTACTTTTACTTTCAAAGTACGTTTTATCACCAGTTTTCTACTAGGCCTCGTTTTTTAAGATCTGATTGGGGGTCTTCTGCATTTTTGCGACTGGCTTTAGTAAGGGTCTGGGTGGGAGCACTGCTGGGAAGGTCTAATTTTGTTCTAAAACACAGTTTACAGTACACCTAGCTTGAGGGGGAAAGATCCGCTAAATTAATTTGCCCATACTTATTTATCCTTTAAAAGGAGACTCAGACAGAGTACGCACTTTCAAAAATATTGTACTGTCTATTAGGAAACTCAAAGTGTGACTTTTTGCACTACACAGCGTACATACCTTATATTTATTTGTCAGTGGTGTTCTAATATCACTTCCTGTTTTCCCATCAATAATTACAGGCCGGGTTTCAGTCTGTCCAATGGGAAAAAAAGGATGAAGTCAGGCTTCACATTAGCGAGCCGCAATTCAGCATCCACCAGGCAGGCAGTGGACAGGGTGTCTTCTGGTCACCAACATTGATGGACGAAGCGTCAACTGGAATGGAGGAGTGCCGCTAATAAGAGGAATGGTTTGATGCGTGCAACTTACTTACCAAATTCAACAGGACAACTACAACAACATACAGATACAGTATCCATTCTTTTCAAATTATTTTTTAAGTAATGTTATTGCTGTGAACTTCTATGAGTGTGACTCTGCATTTCTTGGATCTCTCGCTGCTTCTAAATTGATCCCTACAGCCATTCTATAAGTTTTACTTCGGCTATTTTTTAAACCTAATTTAATGTAAGAAGTGTTTCTCTGAGTGCAGAGATAGGCAAGTGAAAACGCTGCAGCCCTGTACTGTCGCATTCTGTCATTCACGGTTGTCGAAAGTACGACTTACTTTTCAGTAACCATGCATGCAGTAGTGCATGCCCTTCCTTTATGTCACTTATGGTTAGCTTTGTACCCGAAGATTTCTTTATCTTCAATTATTGTTTGTCCATGCTGTGCTTTTTTTTCTTCTCTCAACAAAACTTACCCCCAAAAAAAACCCCATTCCCATCCATTTTCCAAACCCTAACCCTCTTCCCCCGGGCTGTGTAGTTTTGATTGATGTGTGACTAAATGACAGCAGTAATTCCACACACTTGCTGGGGAGGATAAGGTCATAGCAACAGACTGGTGAAGGAATCCGAGGATATATTCTAGACTTACTCAGCTTCAGTACTATTTCTTGTAGTAGTAGCCAATGTCAAAGAAATTCAACGCAAGTACTAGTTATACTTTCAATACTTTACCATTTGTTAGGCTACATTGTGGCACTGTTCTAGTGTACTGCCACCTGCTATATTCTCTATCGTACCGTTGTAATGCTCCAGTAAGGACAACGCAGGTTTCATTTTCTTTTTTTCCATAGGCATGCAACTGCCACTGTGTCACACCACTAGTACCACTGCAATGAGGACATTTCATCCGCCCAGGATTGCCAACCTTAATCGCCATTTCCCGTGGAGCCAGCCCTGGGCCTAGCCCTACTTTCAAACACAAATTACAGGTAAGATAAGCGTTTGGTGGGAGGTAGTATAATGGAGTATTAGGAGAGACGAGAGATTGGCGGTAGTACTACTAAAGTCCTAGGACTCTTGAATTCACTTACTCTGTGAGAGGCACTTAGTGTTGAAAACATTTAGCCATTTACACTTAAAGGAAGAAAATGACACAGACTTAAGTTTCAGGAAAACAAACTTACTGTTAAACCCCCACCCACCAGACTCAAAAGCAGTAAAAAACAGGTATGCTCAGATAAAGTTTCTAAAAGTATATTTGTGTAGCCCTAACAAAATAATCTCCCGCAAGACCCTCCCTAACCCCAACGATTGTCCTTCAAAAGTACCAAAAACAACCCAACTCCCAATTCCCACCCCCCAAAAGTCTCTAAAAAGGGGCAAGGGACACTACGGCAGGATGCTGTTCACTTTAGCGGCCAGGGCATCATACTCCTTGCAGAGGGTGGCATGGTCGAAGCGGAGGCCCTCCACCAAGTTCTTATATGTTAGGACCTCCTGCTCCAGGTAGGACACTCTGAGGCATAAGCGGCGCTGGCGTGCCTGGCAGCTCCTGTGGGGGGCAGCTGCTGTCTTTGCTGCTCGGCGGTGGCGGTTGACTTTGGTAGCCCGGCTCCGTACCGCTGGAGCACTGCGCTGGCTGGCAGCCGGTGGGGGCACGGAGGAGGATGCAGTTGTCCCAGTGGATGTACCAGTAGACTGCGTGTCCTCCTCCTCCAGGGCCACCAGCCGCCGATATTCGGCGACAGTGGCATCCAGCCTCCGTTGCCGGGCCATTCGAGCCAGCTCCCTCCTTGTTGGTTTTTTTGATTTGGAAGGAGCAACTATATGAAGAAAGAAAGACATAGTCTGTAACCAATGCTCCTTAAGATTAACACAAAATGATTGAGCAGAAAGTTGTGTCACAGTACAACTAGCAACTTGAAAGCACAGTACACTATTGAGGCCAGTATCTATCTAACCTCCCACTTCTTCATCCTTGCTCTAACATTAGTGGGAGTTTAAGGAACAAATTCTACGAGCACTATGGACTTCCATTACAGTCGACTATGACAGTACACCAGTCTTATTCTTCTTCTTCTCTCTTGTTTAGGAAAATTGGTACGCTATCTTATGCAAGCTGGCATAATGCCAGCGCAGTGAACTTGCACCTGAGAAAAACAGACGCACACCATGATGAGTGAGACAGACTTGCGTTACTGTACCGGTCCAGTACATGCAGGTGGTGAAGCTCTTACTTTTCTATTACGGGTGGCACTGAGAATACTCTGTTAAAAGGGCTACTGCTTAATTAATTTAACTTTCACCCTACTGTGCAAATGAGTACTAGAAAAGTAAAATGAAGAAGCTAAATAATCTGATTATCTATCACTTCACAAGGGATGTATTTGATTACATATGGGATGACTTTAGGTGCTTAGCTTTTTATTGAGTGAACAGTGATACACCCACACATGAATGACGTACTACTACTAAACTAAACTTATTAAGAGAGGTAGGGAGTGTCCACCGTAATAACCGGATATATGCTGTACTTGCAGTTGCAATACAAACTACTGCTACTATTCATGGTAGTATTTGAACAAAATTACAACTTCTTTTCCTTGCCTTTCCTACACTGGAACGGACGTGCGGGTGCGGTGTTACATGCTCTTCAAAGTAACACTTAGTTCATCCAGTGACCGTCTACTCTCTCTAGATACACATATGCTATCTAAGAGTCAGATAGTACCATGATCCAGGCATCCATCCATTCAAAGTATATGCACACATACAGTTTCTGTTTCACCCACCCAGGCTGTTCTCCTTCCACCCATCCTTGCTTCATCATTCACCCAGCCATGCACCATACCATATTCTTTCCTTCCCAGCCACCTCGGGGTCCAAGCAAACACATATCATTCTTCTTTGCCAGTCATCATTAAATTTCTCGTCCTTCCACACTTACTTACACCCTTCTTTCGCTTTTCGTTCATCCCATCCATCAAGTTCAACTCAGATCTGATTGGGATTCTCGCCAAAAACTTCACAGCTAAGTCGAAGTACATTTAGAGGAGGCTACTACCTGGTTGATTTATAATACACCCGTGCAGAAAGCACACTCTGCAGTCTTCAATCTCAATAAGTAAGGAATATATAGCTTACCTCTGCCCGCCACCACCGTGTGAACCCTCACAGGCACATTGCTGGTGTTGTCCGGCGCCTGCACCGCATCCTCCCCAGAAGTGTCCTCCTCATCCACTACCACCACCTCCGCGCTGGCCCCGCCACCAGATGTTCCACCTACAAAGTACATTTAAGAATGTTAGAATACACCACTCACTACTATATAATATTTGGTCTAGGAATAAAGAAATGTGAAAAAAACAGAAAACAATGTAATAATTTGTGACTGCCTACTCTAAAGTAAAAATGTCCCTTTCTCCAAGGAAGGCTGTTGTCTTGCTGCACATTTTGGCACAACTGATGAATGCTTGCTTTTTATTTTTAACACGCACCCCTTTTTCTCCTAACAGACAGAAGCTTGACTTCTAAGAACACGAGCAAGATCAAGTTCAAACCAGGTGAGAGCTCGGCTCGACCACAAGAAATGTGTTCAATTAATCGTCAGCACTAAGCACTTTTCCATTTTCAGTTAAACTTGATTTTAATAAATGTGTTTACTTGTAATAAAGCTTTTAAACTTAAATAGACTCTGTGGTTTATGGTCCTCCAAACTAGAGTGGCTGAGCTAAAGGTTTTGCAATTTTTGCAAGCATGAGTCCGTGCCTCTGACACTTCTTGACTCTGACTCCGTACTCTTGTCCTGCGTTGGATAATCATCATTGGGGATCAATCATCGGTGACTTTGGGAGCTAAATGACTCTGCCACACTATTTAGTCAGTAAGGAGATTGGGGGTTCAACTACAAAGCCTGTTATCACTGAGGTATGTGGAAAGTCTAACAGCGCCTATTATAATTGATAAACAATGCACTATTTAGTTTCTATAGTTCTTTTTGTGCAGATTTGTCCCTGCAACAGTTGCACCAGTAGTAGAATGGATTGTCCTCCTATCCAAACCAATAGTAAAGTAGTATCTTATTCTTTCTTGGTGGTCATTCACCTTTTTATTGTTGCCAATTGTCAAAGCATAAACATTTAGAAGACTTGAAAAGACATTATGGACAATCCCAGAGGACTGCACTCAGTGCATAGAGCTATTGCTGACTAGAATGGGAGTCCAATGGAATTGCCAAATGTGCAATCTTAGTTAGCTCCACAGACAGACTAATAAGAATAATCTAGTAATACCACAGGGAGTCATAGTCGAGGCAGGATAAGAATTTAGATACAGTCTACAAGAAGATCGAAGACGATTTAGAAAAAATCGAATGAGGAACGCTAGGAAAAAATAGGTACTCTATATTAAAATTAAAACTTACCGGGGCCAGCAAAGGAGCCCTCGCCTGACCGAACCTGTTCAGCAGCAGCAGCCTCCTCCAATGCCCTCTTGCTTCTTGGGGGAGCTGATGTACAACATGAAAGCAAGAAAGACCAGAAAACATGGATGATATTTGTCAACCAAATCAAACATTTCAAAAGAACAATAATAAAATATTTTGGTGAAATAGCAAATAGACAACTATTCCACAGGATATATTGAGCGATCTCATGTGGTCTACTACGTTATTAGTATTGATTGATTTGCGGACCGTCGACTTGGAAAGTTCTTATGTAACTCACTAAACAAACTACTAAAAAGGTTCGCCTAGGACTGGCAGGCAGCAGTCCGCAGCACGCGAAGTGACAGACAAAGTCCATCGTGATTGCAGATCAGCGACAACACTAAAAAGTTTCCTAATACATTAACCAGTCATTAAAATAATCAAACTATCAATCCACCACCACTATTTCTTCTTATCGCCATGTGTACAAAGGAGGGACTGGACTTGAGTCTGTAGGGGCTGATTTAGAAGCCCCTTGCGGCTCTTTTGCTCCTTTGTTGCGTGACTTTTGTGACGCAGCGGCAGAACAAAAGAGGCGCCATGGTGCGGCGTATATTAACAACGCATATGGGAGATACATCACGTTGTAAAGCCCTGCGCCATCAGGGGGCGTTCCGTCGCAAGGGAGGGCGTTCCTGCGCAGGAACGCATCCTAAAAGTGGCTGAGGGAAATCTACAAGATTTCAATCAGTCACTTTGAGGACAATGATGCATGACTCAAACCCTGCGCCTGCTTGAAGCAGACGTATGGCTTGACGCAGCATTGGGGAGATAGGGCACCCCAGCGCATTGATGGAGCTGCGCCATCGTTGCGACGCAATTCCAGCAATGCGCCGCCATTACGGCACAGATGCGTAACGCTTTGGTGACGTTTTACGGCGCACCATGGGTGGTGGTGGCGTGGCGCACAATTACTGGCGCATCCCTGCTACTTTGCAGGGATGCGCCGGAAATTAAAAATCTGACCCTTAGTGTCTAGCATTACGCAGTTCTTTAAACTACACTCATACATAATTTCACAGGCCAATGAATGAAATGAACACAACATCGAAAACAAATAAGCATAGAAGCAACGCTACTGAGAAGGAGAGCAGTGCACCTGAAATGCACAGAAGATTTTGAAATATAATTTACCTACAATGTAATCAGCAGCATTATTGCTCTTGGTAAAAAACAAAAATTTGCAATATAACACACAGAGCAGGAGAAAACAGAGTAGTGAAGAAATAGCTACTACTACTCACCAAGCCCGGGGATCTCAAGGCCGCCAGGTCGATCAAGTCGCGTTCCCGGTCCAGGAGATCCGTCCAACGGTGGGTGGCCTGGTTGTAGGTGCGCCCGACCCGAGAGTGTTGGTACATGGCCCGGCACACCTTCTCCCACCGCTTCCGGCGCTCCCGGATCCCGTACCCGGTAGTGATCTTGCCACCTGCCATGATGGTCTTGGGGAGGCGGCGCTGAACATAAAAAACTAGTGCGGCCACCTTCTCCGCGCTGAAGATCTCCCGGGCTGTGACCTGCTCCCCTCTTAAACGCCCGCACGGGAGCCAGGCACGGGGTGAGGGGACCCTTCCCCTTCTCAGGATGCTTCCCGGCTCCCTTTACCATGGTCTGGGTAGAAATGAAGCTAAATAATAAAGAAGAAATAGAATAGAGAAGAAGAAAAGAAAAGAGTTTAAAAAAGTAGTTTAAAATTAACCAAAAGTAGCAGAAAACACAAAAATATAGAGCTAGAAAAATAGAGGGATAGATAATAAGTAAAATAGATCAAAAAAAACTTCAAACAAGCAAAGGATGGCAGAGATTCAGAGAGGATACAGAAAGCATGCCCACAACCATAGCAATGAATCAAAAACAAGATGGCCGCGCCCGTTCACGACCGCGTGGGTAAGTTCGCGCAAGATTTTCCTCGCGATCACACGCGAAATTGTACTAGCGAGCTGCACACTTTGCGAGATTACACATCGAGCCCGGAAACGCTAATACGTCACGCAAACAAGATGGCCGCGCCCATGTACGACCGTGAGGGTAACTTGGCCTTGTTGCTCTACCAGCGGCTCGCTAAAACGCACAAAACCACGCGAACTAACACGCCGCAAAAAAACTAATCGCATATTCGCACAAATTCGCGGCTTCTGAATTAAATCTCGCGCAAATTTGCACCCCGCGAATCCCGCGAAATTGCAGAAAAACGAGTTTTGCAAAACTGAAAGCACTCAGCAGGTGCAAAAGTTCAAACTCATCATTAGTAACCATTCCCTGTAGTGCTTCCTGAGGGGCCCCTCTAGAGTTCAGTTGCCTACTCGCAACTATTCTATGACCCTGCTCTGACCCTCACAACAGGCTCATAGAATAGCTACAAGTAGGCCACAAAGGTCCTGGGAAAAAAATTGCACTGCAACAGGAAGGAAATTACAGATAAGGAAGCAGGTGCCAGACTGGAATTTTAAAACAGTGACACATTAATAAATCAACCCCAAATTAATTCATGTCAGTTGAAGCAGGGCAGGTGTGCTTGCTTTTCCCCCCCATAATCTACAGTGATGAACCAGAGGGTGGCATTGATGTACCAGAGGGTGGCATGGGTGAAACAGAGGGTGGCAGTGGTGAAACAGAGGGTGCTTGTGCTGTCACTGAACCTGTGATGATGAACCAGACTTAGAAACAACATATTCGCGACCGTTGCGAGCCGACAAGTAAGTTCGCAATTGCTAACTGGTACAAAACCCTCGTGAACTGGACAAAACGCCTTACGAACAGAAAAAAAAATCTGCAAATTCGCGAGAGTTCGCGAATTTTGCGGATTGCGTATTCGCAAATACCAAATTCGTGAACGCCAGATTCGCAAAATTTGCCCATGTTTAGTATTAAAAAAAGATTCAGGCACTGGGTTATTGTAGAACGGCCTTTACAAAATCCGTACTGAGCAATGGACATAACGTTTTGTTCCTCTGCCCAATCAGATAATCTCTGCAGTACCATTCTCCCCACAATTTTTACCATGGAGTCTATTAGCGAGATGGGTCTGTAACAATGTGGGCTTCCTTTGTCCCCCTTTTTGAAGACCGGGACGATTGTAGAAACATCCCATGATTGTGGGCAACCATGTTTCACAGCAGCATTAAAAACAGACTCCAATATTGGTGCTCAGAAGTTTGGCTCGGACTTGAATAAGTCCGGTGGGATCCCATCCGGCCCAGGGGCTTTCCCGGCTGTTAATCCAACGATACCCTTAATAACCTATTAAAACTAGTCATTTCACCACCACTGACTAGAGGGGCGGTATTATAAGACCCATCTAGCGAGCAACAATACAGTTTCTTAAAATGTTCTTCCCAGTCATCCTTAGATATGTAACATTCTAGACCATCACCTTGCACCTGGGACAGGAAAGGTTTCCTCATCAGAGCCCAGAATGTAGTACTACACTGCAGGGTTGTGGGATCAAGAATCTCACTCCAGGCCTCTTTCCTGAGTGAGTCCTTATGTCTGGCGGTTATAATTTTTTAATTCTTACGGCATAGCTGTACATTCGCCTTTATTCTTGGTTTAGCAGCCAGTGCTAATTTTAAATTTCTGGCTGCTTTTGAACATTCATGGTTAAACCATTTAGGTCCCTCGGTCATCATCATCTTAGCAGGAGCTGATAACAGCTTTGAGACCTTGACCGTTAGGTTTTGGAAAGCGCTAAGAATATTGTTTGGCTGTGCGCCTTCTTGCATACAGACCATGATCTCATCTGCACATGCAACTTTAATTTCTTTGTACAGCAAATCTGGAGTGATCTTAGACCATCTCAATCGCCTTCTCCCATCTGTCGTGGTCACCCTACCTGAAGTGTAATTCTGCCCTTCTTTAGCTATCAATGGGCCCCTCATATGCACAGTCAGTGGGTTGTGGTCACTAAATTCACTGTCCTCGATAATGAAGGAGTCCACAAAGGACTGCATTGGTGATGTTAAGAAGACATAATCAATGAAGGTTCCCCTCCCATGACCCTTAAAAGTCGGTATCTCAAATAACATAGTGGGGTCCATCAAAGCCATTGTCGCTGTTAGATCCAGATCGTTGAGCATATCATTTAGATGTTCCTTCTCGATAGTGTGTTCAAGGTGAAAACCCTCAGACTGTGCACAGTGAAGGCCCCTGTTACATTTAGAGAGGGGGTCTCCACAAGGGTGAACATTAAAGTCCCCCATAATTAGTAGATTGTGCAAACAATTCTTCATTGAGCCGCTAATAAAAACATTCAATGCTACTGTCTGACTAGAAACAGAGCTAGAATTAATAGCATTATAAAAATTTATCACACCGGCCTTACAGTTATCCCCCATTAAGACTAGACCAATGATACCAGTATTACAAGTTGAAACTCTGAGAACTTTGCTAGATAATGCAACAGAGATAAACGTGACCATTCCTCCCTTTGGTCTACCTCTAGTAGTTGCCATTGCAGGGAAATAGAAAGCCTTATACCCTTCAAGAAAGTGATTGCATTCAATAGACCAGGTCTCCTGCAGACATATAATTTGATACTGTTTAATATACTTGATCCAATTGCAATCCACCATCTTAGAACCTAGGCCCGCAATGTTCCATGAAATTACATTGTTCTCCCTCACTTTTGCACAGGTTATCTCTGTACATCCCACTTTCTCCTCCAGGCTATCAATTCCCTCACCCACAGATTCCTGCTCCACGCAGAAACGGTCGCTCCCCTCACCTCCCTCTCCTGGTGGTATAGTATATACTACTGCTAATCAACTTGCTGTACTGTTTATATTTCGTTTATTTCTCATTTGAATAGCATTGTGCAGCGCTCGTGACTTCTGTCTGTATTTCATTTGGAATAGCTTTGTGCAGCGCTCGTGACTTCTGTCTGTATTTCATTTGGAATAGATTTGTGCAGCGCTCGTGACTTCTGTCTGTATTTCATTTGGAATAACTTTGTGCAGTGCTCGTGACTTCTGTCTGTATTTCATTTGGAATAGCTTTGTGCAGCGCTCGTGACTTCTGTCTGTATTTCATTTGGAATAGCTTTGTGCAGCGCTCGTGACCTACGCGCCTTACATAGAAATTAGACAGTTTTTTTGGGCTTTCTGTGCAGCGCTCGTGTCCTGCGTGAGTTAATAGCAGTGCAAGAGAGTTTTATTGGGCTTTGTATGCAGCGCTCGTGTTATTGGACAACTGACTTTGATAACAGATAGCTCTGTGTATAACGCTACTTGCCTCACATAAATCTCCGCTAGCGCTTTCATTGTGGTGCACCTCGAGGTGTGTAGCGCTTTGGATATTTTACTTTCGTGCATTTGTTTACCCTGCAGCCATTTTGTATTGACCCCTTGGCCCGTCCCAGACCCTCCCTGCACCTAGATCCCGCCTCCCAGCTGACCCTCCCACGCTCCACCCCCCTCCACTCTCCATTTGAAGCAGATGAACCAACGCGCAGCGTCCACGCGCTGCGGCCGCGCCGAAGGTGCGCCAAAGGTAAGCCAGTCTACGCCCGTCCGCGCCAAGACCGCGCCCAGCGCCAGACCCCCTGGTCCCCGCCCCACCCACCCCACCCGCATTACATACGCCGCTTCCACCCTCCTAGCCCTTAACCCCGGCAGACTCTCCGACTGCGTTCAAGCCACCCCCGGACACACCCATGGTCCCTTCACGTGTAACTCCTGCAAGTTTGACGGTACCAAGACCAACCCCACATCCACTAACACCAAACAGAGACCTGACACCAACCACCTAAAATGCATCCTGCTCAACACCCGCTCCGTCCACAAACACGCCATCGACCTCTAGAATCTACTAGACACCATCTCTCTGGACGTCGCCTTCCTTACTGAAACATGGATGAACGCCTCCTCAGCCCCAGACATCACCATTGCCATCCCGGAAGGCTACAAGATCATTCGAAAAGACCGCAACAAGCAAACAGGAGGAGGCATTGCTATTGTCCACAAGAATTCCATCCGCATCTCAACCAGCTCAGACGTCAACATCGCTCGCGCTGAGCACCTTCACTTCCAGATCCACACCGACCCCAAGACCACACTCAGAGGCACCCTCCTCTACAGGCCACCAGGACCCCGTGCACAATTCAGGAAAGACATCACTGACTTCATCAGCCCACACGCCCTCCCCTCCAAGGACTATATTCTACTGGGAAACCTCAATTTTCATCTGGAAAAAAGTATCGACAGCAACACCACCGCCCTTCTAGACAATCTCGCCAACCTCGGACTCAAACAACTTGTTAATACCCCCACTCACCTCGCAGGTCACACACTCGACCCTATCTTCACCTCCAGCAAACATATCTCCTTCAGTCACACCACAGCTCTCCATTGGACGGACCACAGCTGCGTTCACTTCATCTACAAAAAGACCACAACCCACAACCATCCTCAACCTACTATGCGAAGAAACTGGAACAAAATCACCATCGACCAGATCTCCTCATCGCTTCTTCAAAACCCCCCTGCCCACTCATCGAATGCCAACCAAGCAGCCATTATCCTCACACAATGGCTCACCAACAGCGCCGACAACCTAGCACCCCAGAAAAAACGTCAAATCAAACAAGGCAACAAAAACGCCCCCTGGTTCAACGATGATCTCAAGAAATCCAAGAAACTCTGTCGCTCCCTCGAGAAGGCCTGGAAAAAAGACCCAAACACCAGCACCAGAGGCGCCTTCAAAAACGCCACCCGCATACACCATCAACTGATCCGGACTGCCAAGAAAGCCGCTTTCAAAGACCGACTTGACAACAACGCTCACAACAGCAAGGAACTATTCAACATCGTCAAAGAATTCACCAACCCCACTGCCAACACCAACGACATCACTCCCTCTCAAGACCTCTGCGACTCCCTAGCTTCGTTCTTCCACAACAAAATCGCAGACATCCACAACAGCTTCGACAACCAACCCGGAGACCAACCCACCCAACCTTCTGCCACACCTTCACCCCCCTTGAACATCCTTAATGACTGGAACCCAATCTCCACGGATGATACCATCCGCCTGATGAACTCCATCCACTCAGGATCCCCCACAGACCCATGCCCTCACCACAACTTCAACAAAGCAGATTCCATCATCGCACCCCACCTCCGAGATGTCATCAACTGCTCCCTCACCTCCGCCACCTTCCCTGACAGCTGGAAACACGCCGAACTCAGCGCCCTTCTGAAAAAACCCACAGCTGACCCCACCGAACTCAAAAACTACCGCCCCATATCACTTCTTCCATTCCCGGCCAAAGTCATTGAGAAAGCTGTCAACAACCAGCTCGCCGCCTTCCTCGAAACCAACAAATCCCTCGACTCCTCACAGTCCGGCTTCCGAGCCAAACACAGCACTGAGACCGCACTCATCGCAGCAACAGACGACAATCGAACTCTACTGGACAATGGTGACACCGTCGCCCTCATCCTCCTCGACCTCTCCGCAGCCTTCGACACAGTCTGTCATAGCACCCTGTTACAACGCCTCAGAAACATCGGAATTCAAGGAAACGCACTGGAGTGGATCACCTCGTTCCTTGCCAGAAGAACTCAGAGAGTCCGCCTCCCACCATTCAAATCAGAAGCCACTGAAGTCATTTGCGGCGTGCCACAAAGATCTTCACTCAGTCCCACCCTCTTCAACGTATACATGAGCCCCTCGCGACCATCGCACGTCAACAGAACCTTAACATCATCTCCTACGCTGATGACACTCAACTGATCCTCTCACTCACCAAAGACCCTAACACCGCCAAAACCAACCTACACAAAGGAATGAGAGAAGTAGCCGAGTGGATGAAGCACAGCCGCCTGAAACTGAATTCCGACAAAACAGAAGTCCTTATCTTAGGTACCTCCCCCTCCGCCTGGGACGACTCGTGGTGGCCAGAATCCCTTGGAAAAGCACCCATCCCAACAGACCACGCACGAAACCTGGGTGTCATTCTGGACTCCCCACTCTTGTTGACCAGACAAGTCAACGCAGTTTCATCATCCTGCTTCAACATTCTTCGCATGCTTAAAACATTTCACTGGATCAAGTCAAGTCAAGTCAAGTCATAAAATTTATATAGCGCACTACATACCCAGAGGGTTTCAAGGCGCTTAGGGAGGGGAGGAGGATTATTTGTCAAATATCCACGTTTTAAGTTGCTTTCTGAACGCTAGGTGATTCTGGGTGAGGCGAAGGTAAGCGGGGAGTGAGTTCCATGTTTTGGCAGCCAGGTATGAGAAGGATCTGCCTCCCATGGTGAAACTAGAAAGACGGTCACCCACGCACTGGTTACAAGCCGCCTGGACTACGGAAACACCCTATACGCCGGTACCACCGCAAAACTTCAGAAAAAACTCCAACGCATCCAGAACGCATCAGCCAGACTCATTCTAGACATTCCGCGTAAAGATCACATTTCTGGTCACCTGAAAAACCTCCACTGGCTCCCCATCAAGAAGAGGATAACATTCCGCCTTCTAACCCACGCACACAAAGCACTTTACGAACTTGGACCCGAATGCCTCAACTCACGACTTTCCTTCTACACCCCCTCCCGCCAGCTACGCTCCTCCCACCAAGCCCTTGCTGCTGTACCTCGCATCAACAAAACCACCATGGGAGGAAGATCCTTCTCCTACCTGGCGGCTAAAACCTGGAACTCACTTCCCACTCACCTTCGCCTCACTCAGAACCACCTAGCATTCAGAAAGCAACTTAAAACCTGGTTATTCGACAAGTAACTCCCCACCCTTCTCCAAGCACCTTGAGACCCTCTGGGTATGTAGCGCGCTATATAAATCACTGAATTGAATTGAATTGAAGTCAATCACAGGACTCTAAACCTGAGAGTGTATCATATCTATTATGTGTTACAATGTTGAACCCATTTCCACACTGATTACCAACATTGTACTGATATGCTCCATTCGGGGTCAGCGGCTGATTAGGAGCAAATGGACTAAGTGACCCAGGATTCAGTGGGGCTTTGATCAGGTGAGGGTAAAAATAACCAAGCGGGCGTACTCATATACTGTTCGCTGTGTAGAAGCCGCTCTTAATAAGACTGTGGCCACATGTTGTGGGTGTTTAAAATTGACAATAATACAATCTCCTTTCGTTATCTTTTTGGAAGTTCCAACCCAGCTGACCCTCCTTGTTGACAAAACTTGATCAGCATATGTAACTGGGAATCCACAGTTTTTACTCAGCCAGGATACTGTTTTATTTTTTAATGAGTCGTGAGATTCTTCCTGAGGCTGAACAAAGTTGCACTCATTGGGGGGGACATTTGTGAGAACAACCACATATGGTGCACAATCCGGAGGAAGATTAACATGGCGACTTTTCTTTGCATACATAAGAGCTGGCGTTCCCCCTGGATCTATGGTAGCCTTTATATTCCAGGTTATTGGAGGGACAGGCAAAGGTGGGGGTGGCTCAGTTACAGATGAAAGCTGGCTAGTTTGCTGTAGGGTCACTCTGCCAGCTCCTTGGCCCTCTGCAACTGGAGTCTTATCCACCGCTATTGATCTTCCAACAGCGGCAGAGGCCAAGTGTGTAGCCAACATGCCACCCAGTCTCACCACTTCTGAGGCCATAATATCTAGTTTGGAGATCAGGGGTTTCATCAGCTCTGCAATTTTTTCCTCTATCTTAGGTTCCACCGTGTGGAATAATAAGGCAAATTGCTCCTAGATTATATTTATGCCTTCCGCAGTTGTCCCTTCCTGCGGATCAGTTATATCTACAACAGTATTTGCAACTGTGTGACCTTTCTCTGCTCTTCTTTTACTGTTCTTACCCCCCCGTTTGGTTTGAGGCTTTCTGCATGATCTAACTGGCCTAGGGGAAGGTGGTAACTCTTCTACGGTATCATTAATTAAATCAGGTCGATCATCATTTTTTTTTTTTTGAAAACCTTTATTTATCGTAAACATAGTACACAGCGTCTGCCTACAACCACTGCGGGCCGGCCGCTATGACACTGTAAAACATTCCAGGTTACCTTGCGCTGCAATTAATGACAGAAGTAACAACACTACAATGTACTGGCAAGGAACTACAGGAAAAGGATAAAGAGGGTTTCATTTTGTAATTTTGGCGAATCGTCCTAAAGTCAGACCGGGTAGCCGAGAGGGCGACCCACAGAGCAGGGTATCCACAAGTGAATCAGCGTTATCAAAATACTGGCGTAAGTCATTACAAACAGGATACACAAGCGCGGAAGTACATGTCGCCCCAGTTAGCGCCCGCCCAATCAATATATCACCTCAGGAGTTGCGATCTAGCTAGTCAATGGTATACGAGGATGGACGAGGGTTCATTCTATAGCATCAATGAAAGGATCTAACGACCTATAAAAAGCATATATTACGTGGGACAATCCGTAGACAGGATATGCGCCCCCAAACAGAAGTATAGGAGGGAAGGAAAAACGGAATATGCAATCAGTCAGCGAATATGCATTAAAATCGATATCTTAGCCATAGAATCAATAAACCATGCGATAAAGACATAAACGCAAAGCGCAAAAAACGTCCCGGAAAGAACCAAACCCTGACCCCGCGTCTAACCCAAGATATAGAGGAAAGAAGAAGAGAAACAAGAGAAAGAACCAGAAAAGAAGAAGAAGATAGAAGGCCATGGAGACACAGAGATACAAACAACACATCCCATCCCCCACCCTGCATACCAGCGGAAGGCCACGGCTCACCCCCCCCCCATTAGGCATGCCTGTCGCCCCAAGAAACCCCAAAAGAGGGAGAAACGGAGGAGGGCCATAGCACCAGCCCCTTGTGCACCCCCAACCCCAGAAGCAAGGGCCCACTTAAATAGTACGCAGGCATCAATATACAATCACCCCAGCCACCCGCGGTCACCAGTGCAATCCACAATCCACTCCAGCATCCAATTCACGAATAACGACATGAGTGAGCAAGAGTCAGCCCTGGCCAGTACGGAAAAGAGTCAAAAATGAGTCCCAGTTGCACACAGGTGGTATCAGCAAACACATAGTACCCGGAGGGGCAATCTCAGATCGAGCCAAGAACCAAAGGAATAGTCCAGGAGGGTCCCCCCGAGGTAGAATCACATTCCACACAAAGGCAGGGTGTTGGCATTCAGGCAGGTAGGCTGGCAATAGGAAGGAAAAGGGATAAACAGAGTCACTGATCTTGTCGTTGTGCTCCCCGGACCCTCCAACATGCTTCCTGCACGCCTGGGAGACCTCGGCTATGACAACCGGGGAGCATTCGGGCTCGCAATCCACAGTGCACGGTACCGTATCCAAGTCTTTCGCAGCAGGAGAGATGGTAGGGTGAGAAACATGCGCAGCCGCCCGCAGCTCTTGCCACTCAATGCGCCAGTCTCGGAGGGCCAGCCAAACATCCATTAGCGTGGGCGCCATGTTGCACCTCCAACGCCCGAGGGCTTCAAGCCACACACACCAAAGAAAGTCGTTCTTACCGGTGTCACGGCTACATCAGCAAATCGCGGTGTGTGGAGAAATAAAATGAGGCACACGCAGGTTCCTTCAGATGCGCAGCGCTACACGCCTCTCACCACGGTGCAATCAGAGTGCGGTCCGGCAAGCCAATCTGCTGTCCGATCATATGCTCGAGGTTGCCGGGGCCAGCAGAATGTGAACTCCGCGTTAGTCAGTGCTGCGTTGCGGCGACAATCACAGGATTATAGAAGAGCGGTTTCGGTTTCACCACTCGGGTCGCCGGGTATCAATGGCCAATGGAGGCCGGTGTTGACGCTGTGCGGGACGGCTGCTTCGCTACGTGAGGTCCCGGCTCGTGCTGGAGGAAAGGCCAGAAACTTGCAGGCGGTCTTATTCGGCCGTCAGAGGCCGCAAAAAGATCAGAATAACGCGGTCAAGCTCCGCCAAGATTCCGCTGCACTGAGCCGTGGCTGGGGTGCAGGATCATCGCCAGGATAGTTCCGGAGGTGAGGGCGAGCTGAGGTCGATCATCATTAGGCTCAGCGTGGACCTGTGCATCGACCGATATAATGGTAGTACCCCCATTGCCTTGATCCAGATACTCCAGTTATTACCAGTTCTTCCATTGGATAGGACGACTCTTCGCAAACCTCACAATGGTTCCCCCGACCCAGTGAAGCCCTCCGCTCGGTATTAATTTGGGTCACTTTTTTCACCAAATAATTCTCCATTGTCCCGAGGGCAGTTACAGGTTTATTTGTCTTCATCATAGACATAGTTCTACTCAGCTAATCAGGATACCAGTATAAATAATCACAGGCACTTTACTAGAATAACTTTAAATGGGACTCACTTAAGTCAATACTCCTTTGGATAAGCGCCAAGATCCGTGGCCCAGCCCAGCCTCCTCTGGCCTCTGAGGGCCTAAGAGGGCCCGGGCTTAGCCCGGCGTCCCACTCGTGTCCCGCGACGCGAAGGTGCGAGCGTCTTTATGCGCCTCCTGGCGCTCCTCGCCCGCCAGTGAACCGCGCCGCTGCTGAGGCTGCCGGGATTCGTAGTCCCGGTGCGGCTGTGGTGATGGCGGCGGTGTCAGGAGAAGAAGTTCAGCGCTATAGCGCTCCCTGTCAAGGCTGCGTGACTCTTGGCGATGGATTCGGCAACCAGCAAGTCCCCCTTTGCACAGGTTAGCTCCCCGTCGCTCCGCTGAGGTGCGAGCGTCTTTATGCGCCTCCTGGCGCTCCTCGCCCGTCAGTGAACCGCGCCGCCGCTGAGGCCACCGGGATTCGTAGTCCCGGTGCGGCTGCGGTGATGGCGGCGGTGTCAGGAGAAGAAGTTCGGCGCTACAGCGCTCCCTGTCAAGGCTGCGTGACTCTTGGTGATGGATTCGGCAACCAGCGAGTCCCCCTTCACACAGGTTAGCTCCAAGCTACTGCATTGTTGCATCTCGGGAGAGTCTGCCTATAATCTCATAAATGGGCATGTTTCTGTTAGAAATGGGATCCCTGGCTGGCCAGGGCTTGCGCCAAAGTCAGTCAGAGACCACCACTTCCACGTCAGGGCAAGGGAGTTACACGCCAAGATAACCCCTGCTCACCCCCTTGGTAACGTGACTCGAGCAGTAAGGCTAACCTCTGAGGCCATGTGAGTTAAGTGTTTGCGCACGCACCCCCAGCAACAACACCAAAGGCCCACCACAAAGGAAACTCCACACAAGGTTATATATAAAAATAGCCATTGTATTACACCAAAACACATTAGATAAAAACACACACTTTACAATGTGCCAACAGGCACGGGCTGAATTTACAGGGGATATGTACAAGACAGGGCCACATGGACCACTGTCAGGAATATGCACTTTTGGACTTAGTACTTGGTAGAATTAGCACTTGTAGGAATAATAATTAGCACATAGCACATATAATAATAATCACTGTGGCACAAAAAAGAACATAAAGCACACAACCAGTAACCACTGGTCACAGGTAAGTACCACCTACGCAACCCTAACCTCCTTAGGAAAAGGTCACGCAGGGAACCAGGACCTCTCTAGCAACCACCTAAGTATCACCATACATTTAGGGGTATAGGCATGGGAACAAAACACATGATGCATAACCATACATTCAGCGGTGTAAGAACAAGGCACATGATGCATCAAAACACATTCAGAGGTGCAGCACCGGAGAACACAATAGCGCAGAATTCGCATAAGCCACCACCTGTGGCAGTCCCTAGGCCAACTGGCCTCTTTAGGGCTAGGACGCCCTGTGTCCCAAAGTCAGGGGCCTAAACGGAGCAGCTGCCCACTAAGTGCTGGGCAGCTGTGTAGATAATGAGGGGGCCAACTTGGGAGCCTCGCAGGCTCTGAACAAACCAACTGACTGTCCCCTTGGAGCCTCGCTCAGCTCTAAAGCAAAGTGATGCCCCCTAGAGCCTCCCTGGCTCTGCACAACAATGTGTGGCAAGGTGGGGGCTGCTCTACCACGCCAGACAAATGCCCCCTTGAGCCTCTCTGGGCTCTCAAAAACAACGGGGGCGCCTGAGCCCCTCGTGGGCTCTCAAAAACAATTGTGGCGGCTGAGCCCCTCGTGGCTCGAAGAACAAATGCGCCATCGTTGGAGTCCCTCTCGGGGGAGTCGATTGCTGGAAATGCCCCTGAGCCCTCGTGGGCTCTCCACAAGATGGCCCTGAGCCATTCGTGGGCTCTTTGTAACAAAATTCCCCCGAGCCTCGCAGGCTTTATTCCAGAACCGGAAAGGGGCAGGGGGGGGCAAGTACCAGCAGGAGGGGAGGGGCGGGCACCGGCAATGTGCCCTGACACCCTCCTCTTCACAATAAGACCCGTGGCCCCACTCACCGGTCTTCTTGGGCGGACACATCGCTCCTCTCCCACGCCGGCACCTCTTACCCGGTCTCTCTCCTGGGGGCCGGGTTTCCAGCAGGCGGGGCTCTCTCACTCGTGAGAGCCTCGCCGAGGACGGGACGGCTGTGGCAGGCTGCGGGGCATGCGATGATTTCTAGCTGGGTTGCAGGAGCGCGGGGTAGGCTCCCGCCGCTTCCTGCTTCTTCCGGGTCCCAGGCGGCGCAGCCTTACCTCGGGGAAGCTCCCCCTGGCTTGAGGTGCCGGCTGCCTGGGCGGCCAATCCCTGCGCGGCCCTTATGACGAGCCTCCATGCTCCGGGGCCTTAAAACCAATCACAGCACGGCCCGGGGGGCGCGCTAGCCAATGGGGGCGCAGCCGTCTCGAGGAGCCCCAGGCGGCGGCGGTGACACGAAGTAGGAACAGATGAGGGGTAGGCTCCCTCGAATTAGATAATAAAAGTAAATATGCGGCGTGGGCAGCTGCGAAAGGGGAACTAAAGCGCTCCGAGCGCTAGGGCTTTCAGAAAAGTAAAAGGATAGTGCTCCTCATGCGCTATAGCAAGATAAAGCGCTTCCAAGCGCTAAAGACAAAATAAAACGCTTCCAGGCTCTAGAGGAACAACAAGTCCAGCAAAAGGGTCATCCTAGGAATGCAGAAAGATTGGGGGGGGTCAAGGCTGGGCCCAGGTCCAGCTCACTGGGCCCTCCAGGCAGGAAGGCAGTCCCAAGTGGCGTTTCCTCCTGCTGCCCAGCAGCAGCAGCAGCAGCCCCCCTCAGTAGGATCAGGAACAGAACAAATTGCAAGGGGACACAGCCCCTTTTTATACATTAAAATCCTGTGTCAAAGGGTGCAGGGTGGGGGAGAAACCAGTCGCAGCTGGTTTTGGAGTACTTTGTTTTCCCCAGCCACCCTTTCCATTCACCAGGCAGGCTAGGGTCATCAGTCGCACCACAGGGGGCAGAGCCAGCATTGTGTGGGGAAAGCCCAGCCCTATTCAGGTCCCAGGCGCACCACTCCCTCACATCAAACATGCTAATCTCAACACTCACCACCGGGCAGACCCATCATGACTCATGGAGCCTGGCACCCCAGCCAGCTCCAGCCAATCACACGCCAGCACATTCACTTCACAGACAGGCACACTTCTAGAAGTGGCACTTCCATATTAGACACAAACATGCTGCACGCATCATTGCGCAGCATTCAATCACACGAGTCCGCACATACCAGACTCGAGCCTGCACACCCCACGCATCAGGAACTACCAGGGACACATACATTCCCCATGCATTCCTATGGGAGGGCAGGCCTATCTCACCACATGCACTCAGAGTGCGCACGCACTTTCCACTGGGACACAGTGAAAGTGCGCAGAAACCAAAAATTACCATCACCAGGTCACCATTTAAAGCAAAAAGTTTAGGGGTGAACCTGCAAGAAGGGCCAAGTCCAACACAACCCCCTTCCAGCCAAAACGCAGGGCAGACAAATCACCACCATGATGGGCTTCCCTGCTTGGGGCGTTAGAACACGGACGCGGGCCCGCAACTGCAGGGAGACCCTCCGGTTCTACGCCACGGTGAACCCAGCAGGTTCTTTCCAGAAACAATGTCTGGAACAACTGGGCTACCCCACTGGTACTCCCAAGCTGTCCGCGGCGAGGACCAGGCTCTAGGCCACCCAGGTGCCACTGGTTCCTGCCTATTTACAGAGTGGGGGGTAGTAACCCCTGGTACATAGTAGCCATGCTCCACTCTTCCTGTCTGTAGGACAGGGCTAGACTGCCACTGGTTCTCCAGCCTAGGGTCTGCACCCTCAGGCGGACCAGGAGTCTCAGGGGAGGCTCTCCTCCCCCTACCTCTTCTACTAGGCTTCCTCCATCTCCTGCGAGGGGTACCCCCAGAACGCCATTCTCCCAACCTAGGGTTTAACCCCTCAGGTTGCACCAGGGTCAGAGGCGGGCTCTCCCACCCTCTGCACCCGCTTCCAGAGTTCCGTACCATCCAAGCTGGAGTGGCACCCCTGGAAGATGAACCGGTCAGGATGCTGGTTACAGACTTCCTACCCTTTGGTCAGGCGGATCCTGAACCTGGCCTTCCAACCTCTGGTCTAGAACCTTTGGAGGAATAACTGCCTGGCACTCCAGGACTTCTGGGGATTCACACGCCATCCCCCTGAGGCTGACACATGACCCATGTGTCGTGTGACTGTCTGTCTGGCGCAGATCTCCTGTCCCCTGTCCATATTGGGTGTTGGCCAGGCTGGTGACGCGCTCTAGCAGCGCTTTAAAAGGGATTGTCAGGTTAGAGCGAGTGATACTCTGATAATAGCTGCTTTTCCCTCCTGAGGCGGAAGCCGGGAGGTCTCCCTCTTTACTTTGTGCTAATAGCATTTTTTAGACTTCTGTAATTGCGTTTTGCAGACTTGATTTTACCAAGTGTGCTGAGACTTCCTTTGCGCTCCCTGGCGCTCTGTGTTCATTCTCCCCCCTCCCTTCGCCTCCGGACCGGCTCTCGGCTGAGTATTGACGCCGAGGGTTGTGCTCTCCAGTTTCGGTGGCCATATTGGGTGTGGGCCGGGCTGGTGACGCGCTCTAGCAGCGCTTTAAAAACGGACAGCAATGACTCCGCGCAGCGGAAGCGCCGGATCTGCACTGGAGTCGTGCCAGAGTCCTGCCTGTCTGCGCTCGTCCGCGTCTCGGAAGCGGACGGCGCGACGGAAGGTGCTGGCTCTAGGTTCACATACACTGCAGCTGATCTGTTGTCTCATAGGAAAAGTATAGCCATGTGTCGGCCGGTCTTTCCTGGGCGGTATAGAGGTAAATGCCGTTGTCCCGGTTGTGGGTGGCACTCAAACATCTCTCCGGTGCCAGGTGCATCTAGCCCTATTCCCACTACCAACTATAAGTGCCTGTTACTCAATACCCGCTCCATGTGCAGACATGCTATGGACATCTTTGAGCTGTTAACGGCGGAAAAACCCTTATGCTTAATGCTCACTGAAACTTGGTTAGGTGAGTCTTCCAACCCGGATATTGCTACAGCTATCCCGCCTGACTATGTACTTTATAGACAGGATAGATCTATAGGTAGGGGTGGAGGGGTCACAATAGTGGTCCAAAGATCTGCCACTTGTGTGGTCGTGCCGTCGACGTCCGTTTCAGGTTGTGAGTCCCTTGTTTTTTCCATTGTTTTATCCCCCTATCAATCCTTTTCATGGCTCTTGGCTTATAGACCTCCTGGCCGGCGGGGTCCCTTCTTTGATGAGTTACAGACAGTAATTACGACACTTTGCCTCAAGACAGAACATTGCATAGTACTAGGGGATTTTAATATACATATGGACGCTGAGAAGGACGGGGATGCAATTAAAATTAAAACATCACTGCCCCTCTGGGTCTTATTCCCTATCTGTCGGTTTCGACCCATGATAAGGGTCACACTCTTGATCAACTGTTTTCCACCATTCCTCTTGTCATGGCCTGTCCCGTCCCTGTTCTTTGGTCGGACCATTTTCTGATCTGTTTTCAAATTCAGCGACCGATCACCTTGTGTAAACTCTAACCATCTTAGGCACCCCAATCGGGCATACCACTGGGTCACTCCTGAAAGTTTGGCTCAGGCCTGCCTGGAACATCCCTGCATTCTATCAGGTGACTTAGAAAGCGACCTTGACACGTTACAGAAGTGGCTGGTTGAGCGGCTAGATGAACTTGCTCCACTTTCCACGCCCCGCTCATCTACTAAGCGGAGTTCGGCGCCATGGTTCTCGGAGTCTTTGGCTCTATCCCGGCGCAACTGTAAGGTAGCTGAGAGGCTTTGGCGTAGGCAATATGATCCGGAAGCCAAGGCCTCCTATAGGGCTTCTATTAAGATCTATCATGCAGACATTTTGGCTGAAAAAAAGAGTTATTTTGCCGCAAGAGTTGAGTCGGCGTCCAACTCATGTAGGGACATTTTTACTATTGTCGAGGAGTTTGTCTCCCCCAAGGCCAGCGCAGTACATCATGAGTTTTCTGAGCCATGGGTCATCTCGCTGGCAAACTTTTTTACAAGACTCCTTTCCCTCCTCTGGCCTTAGTGCGGTTTCTAACCCAAGTAACCCACCAATTTTATCAATCGAGTCCAGTCCTGTTCTCTCTGAGTTTCCAGCTATTTCTGTTTCCACCTCTCTCGACCTCCTTCTTAAGATCAAGTCAGGCTCCCCTTTGGACCCTTGTCCTGCTACCTTCTTGGCCAGAACCGCGAAGATTCTGAACCCACTGATCAATCCAGTTCTCAATCTATCGCTGGCGAGTGGCATTGTCCCTCTGGTTTGGAAAAAGGCAATGGTTGTTCCACTTCTTAAAAAACCTGGCCTTGATCCTGAGAATCATGCAAACTATAGTCAATTTCTCTCTTACCGGGTCTTGCAAAGATTGTGGAAAAGCATGTCCACTCTGTGCTCTCCACCTTTCTTGAAACTCATGGCTTGCTTCATCCCACCCAGTCAGGCTTTCGCTCCAATCTTAGTACCGAGACTGCTCTTTTGGAGGTAAATGAAGCCATCAAGGAAGTACTTGTCTCAGGTGGAAGAGCTATGCTGGTAATGTTAGATCTGTTGGCGGCCTTTGACACCGTCCCTCATGAGGGTCTCCTCAGCAGACTATATGAGATCGGTCTGAGAGGGACGGTGTTGAGCTGGCTTAGATCTTACCTAGCGGGTCGTCGACAGGTGGTCTGGGCCCCCCCGTACTCTGCCGAAGTGCCGCCTTTGGAGGTCGGAGTTCCTCAAGGGTCGGTGCTTAGCCCGACCCTTTTTAACATCTTTATGACTCCTTTGGCGGTGCTGGCGGAGTCTTTTGGGGCTCAGATCATATCATACGCTGATGACACCCAGCTCCTCTTCACCTGTAGAAAGGGTGCCGAGTTCAACGGTGAGAGCATCCGTGGGTGTCTTGGGGCTGTTTTCGACTGGTTTCAGCGAAACAGCCTCAAGTGCAACCCTGACAAATCGGAGGTCCTTTTTTTCGGGTGTCAGGCTGACCTGCCTTGGCAGGATTGGTGGCCTGTGAATATGTTCCCTCCCTCATCTTCCTCATTGGTTGCTAAGAACCTTGGGGTCAAAATTGACAATAGTCTATCACTGAAGTCCCAGATCGTAGGCCTATCTGGTACTTGTTTTGGTCTTCTTAAAATGCTCCGCAAGTTTCTCCCTTTGCTCACTCTGGATCATAGGAAGACGACGGTCCAGGCCTTAATCTGTTCCAGGCTCGATTACTCAAATGTATTATATTTGGGTTTTCCGGACTACCTATTACAAACACTTCAGGTGGTCCAGAACTCGGTGGCTAGGGCCATTTTTGGCCTTCCCCGCCATGCCAGAGCCTCGGATTTGTTACTCTCCCTTCACTGGCTTCCTGTCAGGAAGCGGATTGTTTTTAAGGCACTTACACTTGCGCACAAGGCACTCCATGCTGTAGGTGCTAAGTACATCCAGAAACGCCTTACCTTTTACAAGCCGACAAGATCCCTCAGATCAGAATCCCTTGGTCTGTCAACGGTCCCTACTATTAGGAAAGCTAGGGTAGGGGGACGCTCTTTCAAACATCTCGCTCCCAAGTTGTGGAACACCCTCCCCCTGGCGCTCCGTTGTACTTCGAACCTGCTGGCCTTTAGAAAAGGTTTGAAAACTTGGCTCTATAGTCAATGATGGGTCTGCTTTCCCTTTCATTTTTTCCTTTCTGTTTCAGCTATGGGTCAGAAAGCGCCAGGACACTTCTTGGAGTAGCCGAGCGCTATATAAGACACCCATAACATTAACATTAACATCTGACAGTGCGCGAAGATCCCCCAGGACAGAAGTGGTGTCACCCTGGTCACTACATGGGAACCCAGCCCAACTGGGTAGTCCCTGACCCACGGGATCTTCCACTGGGGAACTCATCCCCCAATCACTCCTCACTTCGGACTCCTGTGCCCTCCCAACTGGAGTAGCACTGCCGGACACTGGAACCCCTGGAGCTCTAGTTGCAGATGCTCCAGGTTCCCTAGACACTAGGAGATCCTCCTCAAGTGTACTAACAGGACAGCCTAGGTCCCCAACCTGGTGTTCCCTCAAGAAACCACCTAGGTTCTGAGATAGGGCTTCGGGCATCTGGGGACTCTCAGCCTCCCACTGACTCCTGCTCCACTGAGCCAGGTAGTCAGCCTCTCCACCCCTCTCACTAAACTGGGACGTAGCTGGGCTACACTGAGCCTCTTCCACCACGCTGGGCTGGAAGATACCTGTACCACTACTGTTGGACTCACACTCCAATGACTCTACAGAACCTCTGGCACTCTCCCAGCGCTCTGCTTCTTTTGCAAGGGTGTCTGGATCAGTCAACCCACATTCCAACAGGTTTTGGCGCAATACAATTGGGGGTGGGGTCACACACTACTCACACACCAGCGGGATGGCCCTAAGGACTGTGGTAAGTGTAGTTCGTGTTCCGCGATCCATCTTCTTTCGATTCTCTGCTATCTTCGCTATCTTTGCCATCCCTGGACACGTGTTTCAGGGTATTTACCCCTCATCAGCAGGGATTAGGCCTTGTTCTGGGGTTGCCGGTGGCTGCCAAATATTGCCAGGTTTAGTACCACTCAGGCGCGCAGGTGAGGGGTCCAAAGCTCGTCAGCTAACTGCTCAAGGGAGCTTTAACATTATAATTGGGGGTGGGGTCGCACACTACTCACACACCAGCGGGATCGCCCCTAAGGACTGTGGTAAGTGTAGTTTGTGTTCCGCAATGCATCTTCTTTTGATCTCTGCTATCTTTGCTATCTTTGCCATCCCTGGACACGTGTTTCGGGGTATTTACCCCTCATCAGCAGGGATTAGGCCGTGTTCTGGGATTGCCGGTAGCTGCCAAATATTGCCAGGTTTAGTACCACTCAGGCGCGCAGGTGCGGGGTCCAAGGCTTGTCAGCCAACTGTTCAAGGGAGCTTTAACATTACAATTGGGGGTGGGGTCGCACACTACTCACACACCAGCGGGATCGCCCCTAAGGACTGTGGTAAGTGTAGTTTGTGTTCCGCGATGCATCTTCTTACGATTCTCCGCTGTCTTCGCTATCTTCGCCATCCCTGGACACGTGTTTCGGGGTATTTACCCCTCATCAGCAGGGATTAGGCCGTGTTCTGGGGTTGCCTGTGGCTGCTAAATATTGCCAGGTTTAGTACCACTCAGGCGCGCAGGTGCGGGGTCCAAGGCTTGTCAGCCAACTGCTCAAGGGAGCTTTAACATTACAATTGGGGGTAGGGGCGCACACTACTCACACACCAGCGGGATCGCCCCTAAGGACTGTGGTAAGTGTAGTTCGTGTTCCGCGATGCATCTTCTTTCGATTCTCTGCTATCTTCGCTATCTTCGCCATCCCTGGACACGTGTTTCGGGGTATTTACCCCTCATCAGCAGGGATTAGGCCGTGTTCTGGGGTTGCCGGTGGCTGCCAAATATTGCCAGGTTTAGTACCTCTCAGGCGCGCAGGTGTGGGGTCCAAGGCTCGTCAGCCAACTGCTCAAGGGAGCTTTAACATTACAATTGGGGGTGGGGTCACACACTACTCACACACCAGCGGGATCACCCCTAAGGACTGTGGTTAGTGTAGTTCGTGTTCCGCGATGCATCTTCTTTCGATTCTCTGCTATCTTCGCTATCTTCGCCATCCCTGGACACGTGTTTCGGGGTATTTACCCCTCATCAGCAGGGATTAGGCCGTGTTCTGGGGTTGCCGGTGGCTGCCAAATATTGCCAGGTTTAGTACCACTCAGGCGCGCAGGTGCGGGGTCCAAGGCTCGTCAGCCAACTGCTCAAGGGAGCTTTAACATTACAATTGGGGGTGGGGTCACACACTACTCACACACCAGCGGGATCACCCCTAAGGACTGTGGTAAGTGTAGTTCGTGTTCCGCGGTGCATCTTCTTATAATTCTCAGCTATCTTCGCTATCTTCGCCATCCCTGGACACGTGTTTCGGGGTATTTACCCCTCATCAGCAGGGATTAGGCCGTGTTCGGGGGTTGCCGGTGGCTGCCAAATATTGCCAGGTTTAGTACCGCTCAGGTGCGCAAGTGCGGGGTCCAAGGCTCATCAGCCAACTGCTCAAGGGAGCTTTAACATTACAATTGGGGGTGGGGTCTCACACTACTCACACACCAGCGGGATCACCCCTAAGGACTGTGGTAAGTGTAGTTCGTGTTTCGCGATGCATCTTCTTTCGATTCTCTGCTATCTTCGCCATCCCTGGACACGTGTTTCAGGGTATTTACCCCTCATCAGCAGGGATTAGGCCGTGTTCAGGGGTTGCCGGTGGCTGCCAAATATTGCCAGGTTTAGTACCACTCAGGCCCGCAGGTGCGGGGTCCAAGGCTCATCAGCCAACTGCTCAAGGGAGCTTTAACATTACAATTGGTGGTGGGGTCCCACACGACTCACACACGAGCGGGATCGCCCCTAAGGACTGTGGTAAGTGTAGTTTGTGTTCCGCGATGCATCTTCTTACGATTCTCCGCTGTCTTCGCTATCTTCGCCATCCCTGGACACGTGTTTCGGGGTATTTACCCCTCATCAGCAGGTATTAGGCCGTGTTCTGGGGTTGCCTGTGGCTGCCAAATATTGCCAGGTTTAGTACCACTCAGGCGCGCAGGTGCGGGGTCCAAGGCTCGTCAGCAAACTGCTCAAGGGAGCTTTAACATTACAATTGGGGGTAGGGGCGCACTCTACTCACACACCAGCGGGATCGCCCCTAAGGACTGTGGTAAGTGTAGTTCGTGTCCCGCGTTGCATCTTCTTTCGATTCTCTGCTATCTTCGCTATCTTCGCCATCCCTGGACACGTGTTTCGGGGTATTTACCCCTCATCAGCAGGGATTAGGCCGTGTTCTGGGGTTGCCGGTGGCTGCCAAATATTGCCAGGTTTAGTACCTCTCAGGCGCGCAGGTGTGGGGTCCAAGGCTCGTCAGCCAACTGCTCAAGGGAGCTTTAACATTACAATTGGGGGTGGGGTCACACACTACTCACACACCAGCGGGATCGCCCCTAAGGACTGTGGTTAGTATAGTTCGTGTTCCGCGATGCATCTTCTTTCGATTCTCTGCTATCTTCGCTAACTTCGCCATCCCTGGACACGTGTTTCGGGGTATTTACCCCTCATCAGCAGGGATTAGGCCGTGTTCTGGGGTTGCCGGTGGCTGCCAAATATTGCCAGGTTTAGTACCGCTCAGGCGCGCAGGTGCGGGGTCCAAGGCTCATCAGCCAACTGCTCAAGGGAGCTTTAACATTACAATTGGGGGTGGGGTCGCACACTACTCACATACCAGCGGGATCACCCCTAAGGACTGTGGTAAGTGTAGTTTGTGTTCCGCGATGCATCTTCTTTCGATTCTCTACTATCTTCGCTATCTTCGCCATCCCTGGACACGAGTTTCGGGGTATTTACCCCTCATCAGCAGGGATTAGGCCGTGTTCTGGGGTTGCCGGTGGCTGACAAATATTGTCAGGTTTAGTACCACTCAGGCGTGCAGGTGCGGGGTACAAGGCTCGTCAGCGAACTGCTCAAGGGAGCTTTAACATTACAATTGGGGGTGGGGTCGCACACTACTCACACACCAGCGGGATCGCCCCTAAGGACTGTGGTAAGTGTAGTTTGTGTTCCGCGATGCATCTTCTTTCGATTCTCTGCTATCTTCGCTATCTTCGCCATCCCTGGACACGTGTTTCGGGGTATTTACCCCTCATCAGCAGGGATTAGGCCGTGTTCAGGGGTTGCCGGTGGCTGCCAAATATTGGCAGGTTTAGTACCACTCAGGCGCGCAGGTGCGGGGTCCAAGGCTCGTCAGCCAACTGCTCAAGGGAGCTTTAACATTACAATTGGGGGTGGAGTCGCACACTACTCACACACCAGCGGGTTCACCCCTAAGGACTGTTGCAAGTGTAGTTCGTGTTCCGCGATGCATCTTCTCTTGATTCTCTGATATCTTCGCTATCTTCGCCATCCCTGGACACGTGTTTCGGGGTATTTACCCCTCATCAGCAGGGATTAGGCCATGTTTTGGGGTTGCCGGTGGCTGCCAAATATTGCCAGGTTTAGTACCACTCAGGCGCGCAGGTGCGGGGTTGAAGGCTCGTCAGCCAACTGCTCAAGGGAGCTTTAACATTACAATTTAGGGTGGGGTCGCACACTACTCACACACCAGGGGTATCACCCCTAAGGACTGTGGTAAGTGTAGTACGTGTTCCGCGATGCATCTTCTTTCGATTCTCTGCTATCTTCGCCATCCCTGGACACTTGTTTCGGGGTATTTACCCCTCATCAGCAGGGATTAGGCCGAGTTCTGGGGTTGCCGGTGGCTGCCAAATATTGCCAGGTTTAGTACCTCTCAGGCGCGCAGGTGCGGGGTCCAAGGCTCGTCAGCCAACTGCTCAAGGGAGATTCAACATTACAATTGGGGGTGGGGTGCACACTACTCACACACCAGCGGGTTCACCCCTAAGGACTGTGGCAAGTGTAGTTCGTGTTCCGCGATGCATCTTCTTTCGATTCTCTGATATCTTCGCTATCTTCGCCATCCCTGGACACTTGTTTCGGGGTATTTACCCCTCATCAGCAGGGATTAGGCCGAGTTCTGGGGTAGCCGGTGGCTGCCAAATATTGCCAGGTTTAGTACCTCTCAGGCGCGCAGGTCCGGGGTCCAAGGCTCGTCAGCCAACTGCTCAAGGGAGCTTTAACATTACAATTGGGGGTGGGGTGCACACTACTCACACACCAGCGGGATCGCCCCTAAGGACTGTGGTTAGTGTAGTTCGTGTTCCGCGATGCATCTTCTTTCGATTCTCTGCTATCTTCGCCATCCCTGGACACGTGTTTCGGGGTATTTACCCCTCATCAGCAGGGATTAGGCCGTGTTCTGGGGTTGCCGGTGGCTACCAAATATTGCCAGGTTTAGTACCACTCAGGCGCGCAGGTGCGGGGTCCAAGGCTCGTCAGCCAACTGCTCAAGGGAGCTTTAACATTACAATTGGGGGTGGGGTCGCACACTACTCACACACCAGCGGGTTCGCCCCTAAGAACTGTGGTAAGTGTAGTTCCTGTTCCGCGATGCATCTTCTTTCGATTCTCTGCTATCTTCGCCATCCCTGGACACGTGTTTCAGGGTATTTACCCCTCATCAGCAGGGATTAGGCCGTGTTCAGGGGTTGCCGGTGGCTGCCAAATATTGCCAGGTTTAGTACCACTCAGGCGCGCAGGTGCGTGGTCCAAGGCTCGACAGCCAACTGCTCAAGGGAGCTTTAACATTACAATTGGGGGTGGGGTCGCACACTACTCACACACCAGCGGGATCGCCCCTAAGGACTGTGGTTAGTGTAGTTCGTGTTCCGCGATGCATCTTCTTTCGATTCTCTGCTATCTTTGCTATCTTCGCCATCCCTGGACACGTGTTTCGGGGTATTTACCCCTCATCAGCAGGGATTAGGCCGTGTTCTGGGGTTGCCGGTGGCTGCCAAATATTGCCAGGTTTAGTACCACTCAGGCGCGCAGGTGCGGGGTCCAAGGCTCGACAGCCAACTGCTCAAGGGAGCTTTAACATTACAATTGGGGGAGGAGCCAAGCCGGCGACCGCAATGGCCGCCTAGTCCCTCGGCTCCGATCATCGTCTCCTGACGAGACTACATCCTGGGTGCACCGTTGCGGCAAGACGGAGGGTACGGGGTCGTGAAAGCATCCGACCATCGGGGGTGCAATCCCGAGGTCCGTGCCTGCTTCTGGAGGCGAGAAAACGTCGGCGATTCTAGCGGCCCGCAGCAGCTCTGAGACCGGGGTCTCGGCCATCTTGCGAGGCCGGACCCCGAGTAAACAACAGCGGCCGCCGCTGACCTGGAGGGACCGGTCAGCTCTGAGGGGGCGTGTGACGGCGCTTCTCCTGCTTGCAAGCGAAGATCGAGACTCTCCCTGTGCCCCTGCGTCCCCGGACAGTGCAACATTGTATCCACTCCGCCGAAAGGTATTTTCTTAAACATCCCGACTTCTGCGGGAGGCTCCCTAATTTATCGCGAGCCACTCTTCACCTGCACTAATTCCGGCGGCACCTTTTGCTTGCTCTTTGCGACCCTGCCGGGGGGACTACACTGTTCGCCGCTTTCCAGCCTGCGCCCCTGCCCCACACCGGCCCTGATCTGCCCGTGCTACTATGGGTATGGAGACCGCGCCACCCGGGGTATACAGAACTGCTTTGCGCCTCGACGCATTCCTTGCTTCTTTGGCTGCCCTCCGTGACACCTTGGTGCAGGGCGCCCTATTGTTGGGGGGCAAGATGGATACCATGATCCTAGCGGTGGAGTCAATGATTTCGTCTGGCCCGCTCGTGTACTGTGAGACGCCCTCTTCAGCGCCAGGAGGTTTCAAGATGGCGCCTTTCACAGCAGCTAGATGGTCGAAAACACGGCGTCTTCTCACCTTCCATATGTGTACTGTTGGATGCACCGGGCGTTTTGGACATGCTAGTCTGGATCTGGCTGCAATATCCTTTCCCAAAGACCTGCTGCTTGATACTCTTGCGCTGTTCCTGCTGTTCTTTAACATTGGACTGGGGCTCTCTTTTGTTGCTTCGTTGCATGGAGTTTGGAAGGGCTGTATCACTGACTGGTTTCACATGCCGCACTTGCTGGAGATTGGTACTGTCGCTGATTCTGGTACTTTACGCAAGACTGGACAAGGATAAATGTCCCCCCTCCGGGTCACCGTCCTCTGTGCTACTACTGTGAGGGCTGCGTGACACGTTGACCTCCATGATGCTGCGCCGAGTTGACTCTGTTCCCGGATATTTTCCTCTGACCTGATTCTTGCTGCTTTGGTTCATGTACTGCGCTCAATAATTTCACATACAAGAAGGGCCGAGGGACTGCTATAGGCTGGCTTCCATTCTTGCTTGTGCTTTTGGTTGCAGGGGGTATTGCTTCACGACATTGCTACTACAGTGGGTATGAATGCTTTGGGTATGCGAACAGTACTTCTTTGTGATTAATCCTGTTGTCGGTGTGTTAAATCTCGCGCGCCGCTCGTAGATTTCCCTACGGTGTATACATTGCTACATGATTACCCCTTGTGCTGAGATGTTCACTTGCCGGCGAGGGGGCACCGGGTGCCCGGGAGCGGGTTCGCTCCTCTCCTCCTCCACTCTTTATAATTTCCCTTCTGTGGGGCAGTTCCGGGGCGACAGGCACGCTGTTAGTGGGTTAGGCCGTAGCCATTACAGGGGTGCAGGGTGGCGGGTGCGGGGGGGGTTTGTTGTTTTAGTTTGTTTTGTTCTATGGTCCCTATCGCTCTTTTCCGGCTTTGGGAGGGTCTTCCTCTTTAGTGGGGCTGGCGTCACAGGGTCTCACACCTTTGTCTCTTTTTCTATACTTGACTTCTCCATATTTCTCTATCCCTCGCTCTTTAGGGGTGGGCTTATGGGATCGGTCTTGGTAAAGTTGCCCTCTATATCGTCGCTATTGTTTAGGTTATTGCGCTATGGCTGCTTGATGGTAGAGTTGCTTTACGTATAGCCCACCACCGAATACCACTGGGGTTTATCCCCTTTGCTTCTTCTCTGTCTTTATGTAAGGTGTGTGGTCCTTGTTGTTGCAGCCCCCTCTCTTCTTCTAAATTTAAAAAAAGAAAACCTCATATCCTATGTCGCACACCCCACAGTCCTTACAATGTACTTTGATGTATCCTGCTAGTATATTGACCTATTGCACGCTATTCTCCTGTTTTTATTGACTGTCTTTGCAGCCGGCCATGATGGTTGTGGGCTTGCGCATGTATATCCTGATTTTCCAATAAAGGTTTTAAAAAAAAAAAAAAACATTACAATTGGGGGTGGGGTCGCACACTACTCACACACCAGCGGGTTCGCCCCTAAGGACTGTGGTAAGTGTAGTTCGTGTTCCGCGATGCATCTTCTCTTGATTCTCTGCTATCTTCGCTATCTTCGCCATCCCTGCACACGTGTTTCGGGGTATTTACCCCTCATCAGCAGGGATTAGGCCGTGTTCTGGGGTTGCCGGTGGCTGCCAAATATTGCCAGGTTTAGTATCACTCAGGCGCGAAGGTGCGGGTCCAAGGCTAGTCAGCCAACTGCTCAAGGGAGCTTTAACATTACAATTGGGGGTGGAGTTGCACACTACTCACACACCAGCGGGATCGCCCCTAAGGACTGTGGTAAGTGTAGTTTGTGTTCCGCGATGCATCTTCCTTCAATTATCTGCTATCTTCGCTATCTTTGCCATCCCTGGACACGTGTTTCAGGGTATTTACCCCTCATCAGCAGGGATTAGGCCGTGTTCTGGGGTTGCCGGTGGCTGCCAAATATTGCCAGGTTTAGTACCGCTCAGGCACGCAGGTGCGGGGTCCAAGGTTTGTCAGCCAACTGCTCAAGGGATCTTTAACATTACAATTGGGAGTGGGGTCGCACACTACTCACACACCATCGGGATCACCCATAAGGACTGTGGTAAGTGTAGTTTGTGTTCCGCGATGCATCTTCTTTCGATTCTCTGCTATCTTCGCTATCTTCGCCATCCCTGGACACGTGTTTCGGGGTATTTACCCCTCATCAGCAGGGATTAGGCCGTGTTCTGGGGTTGCCGGTGGCTACCAAATATTGCCAGGTTTAGTACCACTCAGGCGCGCAGGTGCGGGGTCCAAGGCTCGTCAGCACACTGCTCAAAGGAGCTTTAACATTACAATTGGGGGTGGGGTCGCACACTACTCACACACCAGTGGGATCACCCCTAAGGACTGTGGTAAGTGTACTTTGTGTTCCGCGATGCATCTTCCTTCAATTATCTGCTATCTTCGCTATCTTTGCCATCCCTGGACACGTGTTTCGGGGTATTTACCCCTCATCAGCAGGGATTAGGCCGTGTTCTGGGGTTGCCGGTGGCTGCCAAATATTGCCAGGTTTAGTACCGCTCAGGCACGCAGGTGCGGGGTCCAAGGTTTGTCAGCCAACTGCTCAAGGGATCTTTAACATTACAATTGGGAGTGGGGTCGCACACTACTCACACACCATCGGGATCACCCATAAGGACTGTGGTAAGTGTAGTTTATGTTCCGCGATGCATCTACTTTTGATTCTCTGCTATCTTCGCTATCTTCGCCATCCCTGGACACTTGTTTCGGGGTATTTACCCCTCATCAGCAGGGATTAGGCCGTGTTCTGGGGTTGCCGGTGGCTGCCAAATATTGTCAGGTTTAGTACCACTCAGGCGTGCAGGTGCGGGGTCCATGGCTCGTCAGCCAACTGCTCAAGGGAGCTTTAACATTACAATTGGGGGTGGGATCGCACACTACTCACACACCAGCGGGATCGCCCCTAAGGACTGTGGTAAGTGTAGTTTGCGTTCCGCGATGCATCTTCTTTCAATTCTCTGCTATCTTCGCCATTCCTGGACACGTGTTTCGGGGTATTTACCCCTCATCAGCAGCGATTAGGCCGTGTTCTGGGGTTGCCGGTGGCTGCCAAATATTGTCAAGTTTAGTACCACTCAGGCGCGCAGGTGCGGGGTCCAACGCTCGTCAGCCAACTGCTCAAGGGAGCTTTAACATTACAATTGGGGGTAGGGTAGCAAACTACTCACACACGAGCGGGATCGCCCCTAAGGACTGTGGTACGTGTAGTTCGTGTTCCGCAATGCACCTTCTTTCAATTCTCTGCTATCTTCGCTATCTTCGCCATCCCTGGACACGTGTTTCGGGGTATTTACCCCTCATCAGCAGGGATTAGGCCGTGTTCAGGGGTTGCCGGTAGCTGCCAAATATTGCCAGGTTTAGTACCACTCAGGCCCGCACGTGCGGGGTCCAAGGCTTATCAGCCAACTGCTCAAGGGAGCTTTAACATTACAATTGGGGGTGGGGTCGCACACTACTCACACACCAGGGGGATCGCCCCTAAGAACTGTGGTAAGTGTAGTTCCTGTTCCGCGATGCATCTTCTTTCGATTCTCTGCTATCTTCGCCATCCCTGGACACGTGTTTCAGGGTATTTACCCCTCATCAGCAGGGATTAGGCCGTGTTCAGGGGTTGCCGGTGGCTGCCAAATATTGCCAGGTTTAGTACCACTCAGGCGCGCAGGTGTGGGGTCCAAGGCTCGACAGCCAACTGCTCAAGGGAGCTTTAACATTACAATTGGGGGTGGGGTCGCACACTACTCACACACCAGCGGGTTCGCCCCTAAGGACTGTGGTAAGTGTAGTTCGTGTTCCGCGATGCATCTTCTCTTGATTCTCTGCTATCTTCGCTATCTTCGCCATCCCTGGACACGTGTTTCGGGGTATTTACCCCATATCAGCAGGGATTAGGCAGTGTTTTGGGGTTGCAGGTGGCTGCCAAATATTGCCAGGTTTAGTACCACTCAGGCGCGCAGGTGCGGGGTCCAAGGCTCGTCAGCCAACTGCTCAAGGGAGCTTTAACATTACAATTGGGGTGGGGTCGCACACTACTCACACACCAGCTGGATCGCCCCTAAGGACTTTGGTAAGTGTAGTTAGTGTTCCTGATGCATCTTCTTTCGATTCTCTGCTATCTTCGCTATCTTCGCCATCCCTGCACACGTGTTTCGGGGTATTTACCCCTCATCAGCAGGGATTAGGCCGTGTTCTGGGGTTGCCGGTGGCTGCCAAATATTGCCAGGTTTAGTATCACTCAGGCGCGAAGGTGCGGGTCCAAGGCTCGTCAGCCAACTGCTCAAGGGAGCTTTAACATTACAATTGGGGGTGGAGTTGCACACTACTCACACACCAGCGGGATCGCCCCTAAGGACTGTGGTAAGTGTAGTTTGTGTTCCGCGATGCATCTTCTTTCGATTCTCTGCTATCTTCGCTATCTTCGCCATCCCTGGACAAGTGTTTCGGGGTATTTACCCCTCATCAGCAGGGATTAGGCCTTGTTCTGGGGTTGCCGGTGGCTGCCAAATATTGCCAGGTTTAGTACCACTCAGGCGCGCAGGTGCGGGATCCAAGGCTCGTCAGCCAACTGCTCAAGGGAGCTCTAACATTACAATTGGGGGTGGGGTCGCACACTACTCACACACCAGCGGGATCACCCCTAAGGACTGTGGTAAGTGTAGTTTGTGCTCCGCGATGCATCTTCTTTCGATTCTCTGCTATCTTCGCTATCTTCGCCATCCCTGGACACGTGTTTCGGGGTATTTACCCCTCATCAGCAGGGATTAGGCTGTGTTCTGGGGTTGCCGGTGGCTGCCAAATATTGCCAGGTTTAATACCACTCAGGCGCGCAGGTGCGGGGTCCAAGGCTCGTCAGCCAACTGCTCAAGGGAGCTTTAACATTACAATTGGGGGTGGGGTCGCACACTACTCACACTCCAGCGGGATCGCCCCTAAGGACTGTGGTAAGTGTAGTTTGTGTTCCGCAATGCATCTTCTTTCGATTCTCTGCTATCTTCGCTATCTTCGCGCAACCCTGGCAAACAACTACTGATCACCTGCTCTCCTAGAACCAGATCAAATAGCTTGGCAAACTCAGATTCCATGTGAACCTCTAACCAATCAGCCAGTGCACCTTGACATTCATCCACAAACTCTTCCCAAGACTGGTGAGACAGTTTCCTACTGCCCCTGAATTTCAGCCTTAACTCCTCCTCTGGGGAAACAGGTACCAGACTCTGGGAACTGGGAATGGGACTTCCTGCACTGGGCTCTTCATAGCTGCCACCACTGGACTCAACCTTCCCTGGGGAATCCAGAAAATTAAAACTGCGCTCAGGGAACAATCTACCCTTCTGAGCTAATCTCTCTCTGGCAAAGGCCCTCTCAGCCTCTGCAATCTTCTCCTGCACACCTAGCTGCGCTATCTCCTTGGCATGCTCTAACCTGAGCTTCTACAAAGCCAGCTGCTGCTCCCTCTCTTCCCTCCTATCCAATCACTCATCTGGGGACAGGGAAAGGAATGGGGTGCTGCATCTGACACTGGACCCAGCAAGGGACTACCTATCTATGGGGTCCTCACTATCTGCTGATGCCCATCCACTGTCATCTTCTTCCTCCTCTTCAGACTCTTCAGGGCTCCCCACAGACCCACCACCCACATGGTGTGAGGCCCGGGCCCTCTTTTTCTCACTGTGCTCACGTTCCCAGTCATCCTTCTGCCATAGGATCAGGTTATCCCGAAGCTTGGACTGGGTGTCTGGCTCATTTACTGTGATGTCTCTCTGCTCACAAAACTGTACCAGCTCATGCATACTGTACTTAAACAGACTACAGAGCAGAGGTTAAAAGAAGATTCCATCTTGGCAGGATGCTCACAGACGCGTGCAACACAGGGGACCTAACAGTCTGAGCTGAAACAACAGTACCCAATTCACAAAGTATTCAGCACGCTCTCTATCCCAGAGAACTCACACTCACCTGTCCAGTGCAACACACCATTCATTCACACACACCCCTCCTCGGACCGGTAAGGTAGTTTCTACCACCCTGATTTCTCAACCTGACCACACGTGACACAGGTACCAAACTCTGGGCTCATGGCGGGGAACAAATGTACTGGGCACAATTATGCTGCTACCACTGGATCCCACCCACTGGTGAATCCAGAAAATTCAAAACTGCACTTAGGGGATAGAAAATCACCCAGAGCTAGTGACACCTAACTCACAGTGCACAAGAAACACATTTCCCAAGAAATGACATTCAGAACAATTCAGAAACAATAATCCCCAAAATGTGATTTATCTAAAATGCAGAGTTTTGTGGTGCAGCCAGCTCTACTGTGGTACAGCGCAAACACAAATCCGGATCCCTTCCGCTGCCAGCCAATGTTAGAATTGGGATCCCTGGCAGGCCAGGGCTTGCGCCAAAGTCAGTCAGAGACCACCACTTCCACGTCAGGGCAAGGGAGTTACACGCCAAGATAACCCCTGCTCACCCCCTTGGTAACGTGACTCGAGCAGTAAGGCTAACCTCGGAGGTCATGGGAGTTAAGTGTTTGCGCACGCACCCCCAGCAACAACACGGAAGGCCCACCACAAAGGAAACTCCACACAAGGTTACATATAAAAATAGCCTTTGTATTACACCAAAACACATTAGATAAAAACCCACACTTTACAATGTGCCAACAGGCACAGGCAGAATTTACAGGGGATATGTACAGGACAGGGCCACATGGACCACTGACAGGAATATGCACTTTTGGACTTAGTACTTGGTAGAATTAGCACTTGTAGGAATAATAATTACTGCATAGCACATATAATAATAATCACTGTGGCACAAAATAGAACATAAAGCACACAACCAGTAACCACAGGTCACAGGTAAGTACCACCTACGCAACCCTAACCACCTTAGGAAAAGGTCACGCAGGGAACCAGGACCTCTCTAGCAACACCTGTACTAGGAGAAAAACAACCACTTAAGTATCACCATACATTTAGGGGTATAGGCATGGGAACAAAACACATGATGCATAACCATACATTCAGCAGTGTAAGAACAAGTCACATGATGCATCAAAACACATTCAGAGGTGCAGCACAGGAGAACATATGATGCATAAACAACACATTCAGAGGTGCAGCACAGGAGAACACAATAGCGCAGAATTCACATAAGCCACCACCTGTGGCAGTCAAGTCAAGTCAAGTCAGAGAATTTATATAGCGCACTACATACCCAGAGGGTCTCAAGGCGCTTAGGGAGGGGAGGAGGATTACATGTCAAATATCCACGTTTTAAGTTGCTTTCTAAATGTTAGGTGGTTCTGGGTAAGGCGAAGGTAGGTGGGGAGTGAGTTCCATGTTTTAGCTGCCAGGTGTGAGAAGGATCTGCCTCCCATGGTGGTCTTGTTGATGCGGGGTACATTGGCGAGGGCTTGGCTGGAAGAACGTAGTTGGCGGGAGGGGGTGTAGAAGGACAGTCGTGAGTTGAGGCATTCTGGCCCGATGTCGTAGAGTGATTTGTGTGCGTGGGTTAGCAGTCGGAAAGTGATCCTCTTATTGACGGGGAGCCAGTGGAGGTCTTTCAGGTGGCCAGAGATGTGTTTGTTACGCGGGATGTCTAATATGATCCTGGCTGAGGCGTTTTGGATTCGTTGGAGTTTCTTCTGGAGTTTAGCGGTAGTACCTGCGTAGAGGGTGTTTCCGTAGTCCAGTCGGCTCGTGACCAGAGCATGGGTGACTGTTTTTCTGGTTTCGGTGGGGATCCAGCGAAATGTTTTTTTGAGCATGCGAAGAATGTTGAAGCAGGATGAGGATACGGCGTTGACTTGTCTGTTCATTGAGAGTGAAGAATCCAGGATGACGCCTAGGTTCCGTGCGTGGTCCGTCGGGATGGGTGCTTTTCCAAGGGCTTCCGGCCACCAAGAGTCGTCCCATGCAGAGGGGGATGTACCTAAGATGAGGACTTCTGTTTTATCTGAGTTCAGTTTCAGACGGCTTTGTTTCATCCATTCGGCAACTTCTTTCATTCCTTCGTGTAGTTTGGTTTTGGCGGTGCTGGGGTCATTGGTGAGAGAAAGGATCAGTTGAGTGTCATCCGCGTAGGAGATTATGTTGAGGTTGTGTTGGCGAGCGATGGCCGCAAGGGGGCTCATGTATACGTTGAAGAGGGTGGGACTGAGTGATGATCCTTGTGGTACGCCACAGATGACTTCAGTGGCCTCGGACTTGAATGGTGGAAGGCGGACTCTCTGGGTTCTTCCGGTGAGGAACGAGGTGATCCATTCAAGTGCTTTTCCTTGTATTCCGATGTTTCTGAGGCGTTGTAAAAGGGTGCTGTGGCAGACTGTGTCGAAGGCTGCAGAGAGGTCGAGGAGGATGAGGGCGACTGTGTCTCCATTGTCCAGTAGAGTTCGAATGGCGTCTGTTGCTGCGATGAGGGCGGTCTCAGTGCTGTGTTTTGCTCGGAAGCCAGATTGTGAGGAGTCGAGGGATTTGTTGGCTTCGAGTCCCTAGGCCAACTGGCCTCTTTAGGGCTAGGACGCCTTGTGTCCCAAAGTCAGGGGCCTAAACGGAGCAGCTGCCCACTAAGTGCTGGGCAGCTGTGTAGATAATGAGGGGGCCAACTTGGGAACCTCGCAGGCTCTGAACAAACCAACTGACTGTCCCCTTGGAGTCTCGCTGGGCTCTAAAGCAAAGTGATGCCCCCTAGAACCTCCCTGGCTCTGCACAACAATGTGGGGCAAGGTGGGAGCGGCCCGCTGCCTTCTGGGGCTGCTCTACCACGCCAGACGAATGCCCCCTTGAGCCTCTCTGGGCTCTCAAAAACAACTGGGGCGCCTGAGCCCCTCGTGGGCTCTCAAAAACAATTGTGGCGGCTGAGCCCCTCGTGGTTCGAAGAACAAATGCGCCGTCATTGGAGTCCCTCTCGGGTGACTCTATTGCTGGAAATGCCCCTGAGCCCTCGTGGGCTCTCCACAAGATGGCCCTGAGCCGTTCGTGGGCTCTTTGTAACAAAATGCCCCAGAGCCTCGCAGGCTCTATTCCAGTACCGGCAAGGGGCAGGGGTGGGAGGGGCAAGTACCAGCAGGAGAGGAGGGGCAGGCACCAGCAATGTGCCCCGACACTCTCCTCTTTGACAATAAGACCCGTGGCCCAACTCACTGGTCTTCTTGGGCGGACACAGCGCTCATCTCCCACGCTGGCACCTCTCACCCGGTCTCTCTCCTGGGGGCCGGGTTTCCAGCGGGCGGGGCTCTCTCACTCATGAGAGCCTTGCCGAGGACGGGACGGCTGTGGCAGGCTGCGGGGCTCACCGGTGATTTCTAGCTGGGTTGCAGGAGCATGGGTTAGGCTCCCGCCGCTTCCTGCTTCTTCCTTCTCCTTCCGGGTCCCAGGCGGCGCAGCCTTACCTCGGGGAAGCTCCCCCTGGCTTGAGGTGCCGGCTGCCTGGGCTGCCAATCCCTGAACGGCCCTTATGATGAGCCTCCAGCCTTCGGGGCCTTAAAACCAATCACAGAACGGCCCAGGGGGCACGCTAGCCAATGGCGGCGCAGCTGTCTCGTGGAGGCCCCGGGTGGCGGCGGTGACACGAAGGGGGCACAGATGAGGGGTAGGCGCCCTCGAATTAGATAATAAAAGTAAATATGCGGCGGTGGCAGCCGCGAAAGGGGAACTAAAGCGCTCCGAGCGCTAGGGCTTTCAGAAAAGTAAAAGGACAGCGCTCCGCATGCGCTATAGCAAGATAAAGCGCTTCCAAATGCTAAAGACAAAATAAAGCGCTTCCTGGCGCTAGAGAAACAACGAGTCCAGCAAAAGGGTCCTCCTAGGAATGCAGCAAGATTAGGGGGGGCAAGGCTGGGCCCAGGGCCAGCACACTGGGCCCTCCAGGCAGGAAGGCAGTCCCAAGTGGCAGTTCCTCCTGGCGCCCAGCAGCAGCAGCAGCCCCTCTCAGTAGGATCAGGAATAGAACAAATTGCAAGGGAACACAGCCCCTTTTTATACATTAAAATCCTGTGTCTCAGGGTGCAGGGTGGGGAAGAAACCAGTCGCAGATGGTTTTGGAGTACTTTGTTTTCCCCAGCCACCCTTTCCATTCACCAGGCAGGCTTAGGTCATCAGTCGCACCACAGGGGGCGGAGCCAGCATTGTGTGGGGAAAGCCCAGCCCTATTCAGGTCCCAGTTGCACCACTCCCTCACATCAAACATGCTAATCTCAACACTCACCACCGGGCAGACCCATCATGACTCATGGAGCCTAGCACCCCAGCCAGCCCCAGCCAATCACACGCCAGCACATTCACTGCACGGACAGGCACACTTCTAGAAGTGGCACTTCCATATTAGACACAAACATACTGCACGCATCATTGCGCAGCATTCAATCACACGAGTCCCCACATACGGACAGATTAATTGATTTTGCCCAGAATCACAGGAGGTTTTGGCATCGTTACCGAGACTCGAACCCAGATCACCAGGTCCGAGGTCGAGCGTCTTAGCCGTTAGGCCAACCCCTCTCCCCAGGTGAGGTCCCATCTGGTAAAGAGGATTCTTCTATTGTCTCTGTAATAGAGCAAACTGCATAAGCAGCTGTCAATTCTACATATTGGTCTCTCAAACAAGAACCATGAAACGGCATGTCAAATTTAACAACTTTAATCGGACTTCTTTTACGTCTGGCCTTAGTTTGAGGTGACGGGTTTTTAGAGACCCGGTGGTGTCAGGGAAACACCCAGAGACCTCTTGAGTTCTACCTGTTTTGGTCCACAGAAACACAGAGTCTTCTAGGTGATGTCAAGGATCGGGTTTATTGGTTGCAACCAGTAACAGGTGTCCTAGAAGTACAACAGCGTGAAGCGCATGTATGTTCTCAGGAGACTGCTCGTTTTTACAGAGCCAGGCTTCTCTTTTTATACAGAATATTACACTTCAGGCAAGAATTCTTCGTTTTTACAGTTAGTCATATAAATATTTCTACTACAAAGAAAAAGCAAAGTCATGAAGGCAAGCCTATATTTTCGTTTGTCCAGTTGGTGATAGATTACCCAGCGAAGACCAGAATTTCCATCAGATATCGATGAAACCCCAATAAAATCGGGCACCTCCTCCTTGTAAAACTAGTCATAAAGAAGAAACAGGGACAGGTGTGTGTACGATAAAACGTAGCTTGTATGCGATAAACGGTTTATGACATGTTGTGCCTTGATGCTAATCTCGCTCAGCCATTGGGATGAGAACTGTCCGAGCAGGTTCGGCTTGAGGCAGTGGAGTCAGCTCGCCCAGGTCACAGAGGAGTCAGCAAGGGTGTACGTGTCCTTTCAGATCAAATTCAGCCTTGATCATTTTGGCTATGTAAGGGCAATCACAAAATGGATGCCATTCGCAAAATGGAACCCGAGGGTCCAAGACGAGTACTGCGATTTAGGGGTGATTGCTCGCTCAATCGTGACGCAAAGGCACAGGTATAATGTCTTGATCATTACCGGTCTGCTGATACCAAATTCGACATGGTACGATGATATTTTCTGACACGGGTATTGGGTTTCGGTACCATATAATGGCAGGGTCCGGATTTTACAGTACCACAGACCCTCCTTTTGCCCTTATATAGGCAATAACCTATGTTCATGCTAGTCTGAGTCCAGGTCAGTGTGCATAAAGTCATTGAGATGCTGCTGTAGCATCATTCTGTTGCTTAGTTCATCTCTTGATACAGGCTTCCCTATACATGATGTAGCACAGAGGCCACATATCGCAGGGGCGCACTGTACACACAAGCAGAACATAAACAGAATGGCTAAGACCATCCCAACGAATATCAGAGTTTTCCACCCCCAGGCAGATATTAGTTCCCAGAACCACCCCATTATGGACCAGTCCACTTTATTCATGTGAATGGAGTCAGAAATCTTATGCAGTTTGGAGATGGCCTGGTAAACTGTCGGGGTGTTATCGGGGATGAAAATGCAGCAACTGGATTCGATCACTTTACATACCCCACCACGGTCTGCAAGTATGACATCTAGGGCAACCCTGTTCTGAAGTGTCAAAAGGCTGTCCGACTGGAGCTCCGCAGTCAAGTTACTAAGGGCACCAGCCGTTTCGATCACAGCCGATTCAACTACCCTTGTCAATTGGCGAATGTTCCTGCTGTTCACCATAGGCCCCCAAAACGTCAGAAAACCTTTTGCGAAATCTCCAAACTCCTGTTCCGCGGTGTCGTCTTGACTCACGACACCCCAAACTGTCCTTGTCCGGTTGTAATCTGCCCCGGCCGTATAGGTAGGTGGCAGCAGAAACGAGACAAAACATGTGCCCGAAAAGTCAGGGGGCAACAATGTGTATGCTCTATCATGGCAGACGAAGAAGGTACCCTTAGCTGCTAAGAATGAAGGAGACGTCTGAGACGAAAAGACATAGGTCTCATTACAGACACTCTTCCCTAGCTGTGCTTTGGAGTTCCGGCCATTTCCCTGCAGACATAGGTGACCTTGATGAGGTACTATCCAGATTGGGGAGGATTTCTTTGCTTTCTGGCTCTCGCTCATGGAAATCCCATATTCGGTGATGTCCCATTTACTGTAAGGCATCAATTCATCTTTGGGAATAGTTCTAACCATGTCCATATCCCTGCTCATGTTTCTGATTCCTGCCACTAGTGCCTTGTTGCTTGAATTTTTCCCTGGGAAATATGGTTCGAGGGCAAAAAGGAACATGGTTCGGAATGCCCACAGAGAACCGTACTAACCAAAGGGTAGGGCAAAATACGGGATACCCTTGTCTGTCGTATGTGGCAGGAGTCCGCATACCCAACAGTTTGTCTTGTTCATTACAGATTGGTGCTGGTGTAGGAGCTGGACGAACGAGTTATTTACAAATTCTAATCTACTGACAGACTCGTGTTGTGGAAAAGGGTGAAAAGAGTGCGGGGAAACAGTAGGAGGAGGTGTGGGCTGTGTAGTGTATGCAAACGGAACTCAAAAGATGAACAAAACAAAGCATAGCCCACTAGAAACATCATTATACTACACAACATACAAATGCATATTATTAAATTTCTCGTTTTTGCCATCAAAGTGCATACTCTCTTTTCAAGGTTCGGTGATCTGGCAGATCTCCCCATCTTCGGAAACTCCATCCTCTAAGTTGCTGCCCGCGGCGGGAGATTGATTCTGCTAAGGAGTGCTTCTGTCAGTTTAGGGCAACTCCCTTAGACCAACCAGAACTGTCGACCTAACTGTCTTCAGCTGCACTCCAAAGACTGTGGCAGCGCGGCCCTAGCAGCAGAACCGGATGGCGGTTCGAAAATCAAAAAATGAGCACGTTTCCTGGAGGAGAGAGCTGCACAACCAAAAAGAAAAAACTGTTTTTTTTGTCCATAGTCATGGGTCTTGGCCTCAGGTTATAACGGTTTCGACCAGGTACTTTGTGGTCCAGAAACAGGAGTTCAGGTTCAGTAGTATCTAATCGACTTGACGGAGGCACAGCCTCTTGCAAAATGTCGTCGCTCTCTTTTTCAAAATGTGTCCCTTTTACACGTGCGTCGCTGAAAGGTATGAGTCGAGGCACGGTCTCGGCCTCAGAGTCGGCAATTCCCACCTGGACCCACTGGTCATACGGAAGGGGCAGAGGGACCCTTTTGCAGTGGTGTCCGTGCACCCAGTGTTTCTTTCCCTCCACTTGGACGGCAGATCTCGTCGAGAGAAGGACTAGATGAGGACCAGTCCAGAGAGGCTCGTCGTTCTTTGTCCGCTGGAAGTTTCTCACGAGGACATAAGTTCCAGGATCAATGTGGTGTCCGGGAGCTTCAGAGGCCTGAGGCAGACTGTTGTGGACCTGTTGGTGTAAAACACGCAATTTAGCCGTCAATTCATACAGATAGTCAAGCAGTACAGGATGCTCTACCTCACTAAACCTGGTGGGCCTTGGCACTCCCCATATGTTGGCCGGGCGGCCGAACACGATTTCATGGGGACTAAGTCCCACTCTAGAGTGAACAGTCGTTCTTGTGGATAGGAGTGCCAAGGGCAGAGCGTCAGGCCATTTAAGACCTGTGCTTGCTTGTAATTTGGCCAATTTCAACTTTAGAGTGCCATTGTAGCATTCTACCAGTCCAGCTGATTGGGGGTGATTTGCAGCGTGGAACTTCTGACGTATGCCTAGCCCTTTACACACTCTCTTCATCACTCGTCCCATGAATTCACTCCCATTATCACTCCAGACCATTCTAGGCATTCCAAATCTAGGGAAGAACTCTTTGACAAGGGCTTTAGCTGTGGACAAGGCAGTATTGTCCTTAAGGGGATATGCCTCAACCCACCTGGAAAAGGCACAAACGACAACGAGTACATATTTCAGATTGTTGCACCTTTCCATGTGGATGAAATCTAGCTGCAAAACCTAGAACGGATACGTTGGAGGCGCAAAGTGACCAGCTGGAGTTGGAGTTCCCTTACCAGGATTGTACTTCAAACACACCATACAGTTCTTGACAACTTTCTCTGCACATTTAGGGATTCCACTATTTTGCCATACTGGGGCCAACAACTTACAGATCCCTTTCACACTAATGTGAGCCATTCCATGAGCCATTGTCACCACAGCAAGTACATACGCATCGGGTAACAGCCATCTCTGATGCTCTGATAATTCGACCCAACAACCATTCGCGTCCAGTTTACCCGTACTTTCTCTCCACTCATTCAACTCTCTTTCTGTAGCCTCAGATTGAATCGATTTCACACTTTCAATGGTGTCCTCGCACATCCCTCTATCCGGAACCCATGTCGCCGGACCCGCAACATACATTCGACTCATCACATTCCTTGCAGTTTCTTTCGCGACTTCATCCGCAAATGCGTTTCCGCGACCAACATCGTCGGTCACCTTCTTGTGAGCACTACATTTTACAATTGCAACTTGTAGTGGCAAGGTCAGTGATTCAAGAAGTTCATTTACTAACTGACCATGTTGTATTTTTGTACCGTGCGAAGTCAGGAACCCACGTTCACGCCACAATCGTCCAAAACTGTGAGCCACGCCAAAGGCGTATTGGCTGTCCGTGTACACATTCACTTGTTTACCTTTCGCCAACACACATGCTCTGGTGAGTGCAATCAACTCTGCTGCTTGCGCAGAATTGTGTGGGATACGTGCAGCTTCAACAACCGTATGCAACGTTGTCACAGCATATGCTGCAGTCGTATCACCATTTGGCAACTTGAAACATGAACCATCAACCCATAAAGTGTCATTACATTTAGGAAGAGGAGTATCCTGCAAGTCTATTCTCCCTTTTGTCTCTTCTTCTGTCCTAAAACAGCAGTCGTGTTGTTTGACCTCATCTGTCTCTACTGGAATGGGCAATAATGTGGCTGGGTTGAGCGTGTCACATCTCTTTATGTGAACATGACTCGCTAACAGTGTCAGCTCATAACTTGACAGTCGAGCAATAGTTAAATGCTGTGTCCATGTTCTGTTTAGCAAAATGTCTACTGCATGTGGAACCATAACGACTAGTGTATTATTCATGACTAACCCAGCAGACTGTCGGATACAGACAGCTGCTGCCGCAGTGGCCCTCAAGCAACTTGGCAATGCCTTAGCCACCGGATCTAGAGTCGCCGAAAAGTACGCGCATGGACTCTGTTTGTCCCCAAAAGGCTGTGTCAGGACTGATAATGCACAACCTTCCTTCTCGTGGACATATAATGTAAAAGGCTTGCTGTAGTCGAGGGTACCCAACACAGGAGCCGAACACAATGCATCACGCAATTCGTGAAAACTTTTCTGACATTCTTCAGACCAAGGCACAGGATTGGGTGTATCTTTACATGTCAATGCTACCAATGGTTTGGCCAGTAAAGAGTAGTTTGGAATCCACTGTCTACAGTACGATGTAATGCCCAAGAAAACACGCACTTCTCTCTGTGTCCTTGGGACACTCAATTTTGCAATTGCCTGTATTCTCTCTGGGGTCAGCTTCCTTCCCTCCTTCGATAAGATGTGACCTAAGTAGGTCACTTCTTGTCGACAGTATTATAATTTAGACAGGGACACTTTGTGATGCAGATCACACAAATGTCGCAACAATGACAATGTTGCTTCTTTACAAATTTTCTCAGATTTCGCAGCAATAAGCAAGTCATCAACATACTGAATGAGTGTCGCACCATCAGGTAGAACAATCGCGTTGAGCTGTGATTTCAGAGCCTGACTGAATATCGATGGACTTTCACAGTAGACCTGAGGAGCACGTTTGAAGCAGAAACTTCGGCCTCCTAAATTGAAGCCAAAAATATCCCTACTCTCCTCAGCAATCGGGATGCTGAAGAAAGCATTCTTCAGGTCAATCACCGAGAACCAAGTAGCAGAGGCTGGGGTCATGGTCAACAGGGCAGTAATGTCAGGAACAACTGGAAATTGTGGTACGACTATCTTATTGACCTCTCTAAGATCAATCACAAATCTGTACACGGGTGGCTGAGAAGGATCAGTACATTTCAAAACAGGCAGCACAGGACTATTGCACACGTTGCCTCTTGTCTCTTTGATCACATCTTTCTCAACCAGGTCGTAAATTATTGCTAACAACGCCTTTTCACCTTCACCAGAAATCTTGTATTGGGGAATACGTGGCAACCTTACATTGGCTTTCAATGTTATGACATATGGCGCTATTTCCAAGAGACCCACATCATTGGATCCAGTAGCCCAAAGTGTATCCGGAAGTGAAGACAATTCCGTTGGAACCTCTTCCCTCGACAAATACATTGGAGAAATTACTTTCTTACCTAGTGTAAGTTGTACTCCCGAAGGAGAACAGTACAAAGTGGCATATAGTCTCTTTAACAGATCCAATCCCAACAAATTTTCACCGCAACCTGTTGTAAGAATGAGGGGTGCTTCTAATTCACATCGGCCAACAGAAAGGGACATGGGAGTAGAAATCGGGTTCCTAACCGGGGCGCCAGAAAAACCTACTGAAACATTCATTTCACCAGAAAAAGGTGCGCCAGGGAGCTTCGAGTGCATAATGTCTCCAGGACATCTATGCCTGGATGTGCGAATCTTCCCTAAAATTGAACGGTGCCAAAACCGAAATAATGCTCCTGGGTAACAAATGGCCCTCAATCCCCGCCGCGGTGTGGCCAGACACCTTTGGTGAGATTCCCATTCCTAAGACCGAAATTAAAACGCTAGGCGTCTGGCTGGAACCAAGCCTCACCATGAAGACCCAGGCGATCAAGACCGCTGGAACTTGTTTTGGTCTCCTGCGGTCTACCCGCAAGATCCTCCCTCTCCTCCCCCTGCTCTCCAGGAAGCTGCTAGTTCAAGGGCTCATCTTAGCCAGACTTGATTATAGCAACGCCGTCTACCTTGGCGCACCGGAGTTCACTTTAGCCAAACTCCAACGGGCACAAAACGCTGCTGCACGACTCATAATGAACGTCCCCCCGAGAGCCTCGGCCAAACCGGCCCTCAAGGCCCTTCATTGGCTCCCCGTCCGTCAGCGAATTGAGTTTAAAGCAATGTGCACCAGTCATAAACTCATTAATGGTGCCGGCCCGGCTGCCCTGAAAGACCTTGTCGTTCCTTACAAAGCCTCAAGGTCACTGCGCTCGGACGATGAGAATCTGGCCATCGTCCCTAAATTTAAGAAGGCCCGCACAGGCGGCCGCCGCTTCTCGGTCAAAGCCTCTTCTGGGTGGAACGCTCTGCCTCGCCACCTGCGTCTGGAACCCTCCCACGCCCTTTTCCGAAAAAGACTTAAGACTTTCCTATTCCCTAACTAGTCTTCCGGTCCCTCCCCCCCCCCTCTTGGTTACTGCAATTTTATAGCGCGGGGATGCCTCCGGGTCACCAGGCGCTCTATAAATTTATAAATAAATAAATAAATAAATAATAGAACTCTTTGTAGCACCAGTATCCAACAGAAAAGGCTCCGACACACCTGATGTAATCACCTCCACATAAGGTCCACTCTGATCTACTGGAACTGAAACAACTCCCTCTCTTTGTCCATGGCTGTCCTAGCAATCGTTACCCTCATTCTCGTTTTCTGCATAGTATTGAGCTGTCCTAGAAGACACATTATTTTGTTGGTCGAAGCTGTTCATAGAATTCTGAGGTGGAAATGGACGAGCGTTCTGGGAGAAATTCCCACGGCCCCTACCTCCAGGAGCTTGTTGAAAACCTCGACCTTTCACACCAGAAACACCATTCATGCGCTGTAACAAAACCGGAAATTACTCTTGAAATGCCCCTGTTCTTTGCAGTAAGCACATTGATTCGGACCATACGGTAAACTCTGTTGAGAAGACTCGTTTCTTTGCGAGTTCCTTGAATATAGTTGAGGTTGCTGATAATCGTGCTGACTAGCAGTACGAAGGCGGATAAGCTTGCTGCAGAAGTATCTTAGTTTTCAATTCCTTATTCTTTTTATCTGCCTTCTCTAGCTCATCTTTTCGTCTATTTTCATAGTACTGGGATGTGGCTAGAATCTGAGCCGACGTTGAAACGGCCCAAGCACTCAACCTATAAATCTGCTTTTTTAGAGTCTTTAGCCAACACCATCCCACCTACTCAAGACGAGATCAACCCCTCGGTCTCCTCGCTCACCAGCTGGCTCAACACGGCCAGGGACTCTCATGTCCCTCTTAAAAAAATCAAACGGGCGAGACTTGCTGACGCCAACTGATGGTTCTCCACTGACCTAAAAGCAAGGAAATTGGCCCTACGACAACTTGAACGCCAATGGCGTAGGAAGTACGACCCTGACTTAAAAGAGACCTTTACGAAAGCTAGGAAAGAATACATGACAGCCATCCAGATGGCGAAAGCGTCCTACTTTTCCTCGAAAATTCTGGAATCCACAAATAAGTCTAAAGATATCTTTTCCATCCTCAATGACCTTACATACCTTGATACAGTCCGTCCTAAGATCACCCCAACCCAGACGCTATGTGATTCACTTAACGTCTACTTCATCGACAAAATACAGGACATCAAAGCCAGCATTCCTCGACCAGCGTGCCCCCTCACTTCTGGCATGTCAATTAAGCCTAACCACTATACCCTGAGCAGTTTTCCACCCATCACCCAGGACCAATTTCGAGAACTTCTATCTAGAGTAAAATCCGGCGCCCCTTCAGATAGCTGCCCGCCCCACATCTTAAAAGAGTGTTTCCTGACCCACCCAGCTCCTGCCCTTACAATTTTGAACAAATCCTTGACTCTTGGCCTAGTCCCTACAGCTTTCAAAGAAGCCATAGTCATCCCACTTCTAAAAAAACCCGGGGCTGACCCAGCCTGCAAGGCCAACTTTCGCCCGATCTCACTGTTGCCTTACCTGGCAAAAGTCCTTGAGGCACATGTGGCCAAATGTTTATCTAATTTCCTCGAGGAATCCTCCTGCTTCGACCCCCATCAGGCAGGCTTTCGGCCTGCTCACTCTACCGAAGCAGTAGTCACGACAGTCCTGGACACCCTGCGCGACTGTTCGGACAGACGCTCTCCACAAGCCCTGGTGCTCCTAGACCTCTCGGCCGCCTTTGACACGGTCGACCACAACATCTTGGTCGACCGTGTCGAACAAGCCGGTGTCAGGGATCTTGCAGCCGGCTGGCTGAGATCCTTCTTGACTGGCCGCAACCAAACTCTGCGCCTTGGTGACTTAATGGGCACCAAACAGGCCATCACCTGCGGAGTGCCACAGGGCTCCTCCCTGTCTCCTCACCTATTTAACCTGTACATACTCCCTCTGATCCAGACCTTGAGAGACAATCAGGTGAGAGTCTTCAACTATGCAGACGATTTACAGCTGCTGTTCACCATCGACAACACCGAAGACTCCATACGGCACTTCCAGTCCACAATGAGTTTCATCAAAACCTGGATGGACCAGAACCAGCTTAAATTAAATCCGGGTAAAACGGAACTAGTCCTGACCGGTGAAAGCAGCAAGTTCTGGGGCCCGCATTACTGGCCTCCCGAACTAGGCCAAGCCCCAACACCTTCCCTGTCAGCCAAAACACTAGGAGTCACTGTGGACCGTGACTTATCTCTCAAAACCCAAGTTGGTCAAGTGGTCTCCAAGTGTTTCTTCCAACTGAAGAAAATCCGGAAAGTACGCTGCCTGCTCACACCCGAGGCACTCACCCAGGTGGTGATCGCTACTGTATTGTCCCATCTGGACTACGCCAACGCCATCTACCTAGGTCTTCCCAACTACCTAGTGAAGCGACTCCAGATGGCACAGAATCATGCCGCAAGGTTAATTCTGAACCAACCGAGGCACCAGGCAGCCACCCCCCTCCTTAGGAAACTACACTGGCTCCCTGTGGCCCAGCGATGTGCCTCAAAACTGGCTGCATAATCTTCAAGTCCATATAACTACAAAAGCCCATTATTCATCAACAACCTGATTTCCAAATACACCCCGTCCCGCAACCTTCGCTCACTCCACCAGAACCTCCTGCAGTCGCCTTCTTTCAACTTAAAGCGCGCAGGAGGCCGCAGGTTTGCCACCCTTGCCCCCCGCTTGTGGAACTCTCTTCCGTCGGAGACCCGGAATTGTCAAGATCTCCTCTCCTTCCGGAAAGCCTTGAAGACCTGGCTATTCAGACAAGCATTCCCATAATCCTCTTCCCTCTATGTTCATGTTATTGCTGATCACAGCGCCAAGCAACCAATCGGTGATAGTGCGCTCTAGAAATATTTTATTAACATAACATAACATAACATCCATCAACTTATTACATAATTCAGGAAGTAAATTATGTACGAACTTGTCAACAAACAATCTCTGGCCACCCTCATTAGCCATATCCTGACCACTATGATCGACGAAAGTTTCCTCAAACCGCGTAAAGAAGTCAGACACGATCTCATCCTTCTTCTGTTTAAATGCCGACAACTTGTCCCAATTCACACGCAATTCGGGCATTAGAGTCTTCATATATGCAATAATCCTACCAGGAAATTCTGCTATTAAAGGCTCAGGTTTAGCACCGCCAACTTGTCTAGAATCAGCAGCAGTAATATTCACCCATGTGTCACCTAACTCTTGATCATGATCTGTATGACGAATCTTTCCCCATAAAGGCTGTGGAACAACATTTCCAAACAACATGTCTATATCAGCTAGATTCATGATACAGGAGTTTGCAGTCTGTGATAACTCCTTATAATACCCAGCAGGATTTTTGCGAGGATCAGGCAATGTCTGTTTAAGCGCTAAAACCTCTGACCTTTTCCAAGGAACATGTACCCATACACGCTGAAAATGTGGCAGAGTGGCTGGATTTGCATTTGCGTCACCTTCCCTCCAAACTGGAGGAACCTCTCTCATGGGGTACTGTCGCACCTTTTTCCTACCAGGCATGTTATGCCCAAAACGAGAATTGCTTCCCTTACTTCTATAAGACAGTAATATCTCAATCGCTTGTTCGACATCGGCACCCACAATCATGCCTTCTTTAAACCTGAACCGTGTACGGAATAATTCTTGCATATCGTACTCTGGATCATTTCCCTCCAAATCTTCACAGAGATATGTACACATTTGTTCAAAAACATGTCTCTGCGTAGATGCTTCCCACTGACGGAAGACTTCCATCACGGAAGGAGCGTCATATTTTACGGTGTCTATAACCCATTTACGTGCTAACTCATTTAGTGCTTCCCTCTCTTGATAGTCAGGCAGTCGACTCCGCAACTGTCTTTGTTCTGAGTTAGGGGTCGTATTAGGCGACCCAAAGAATGGTGAGAAGAGACTAGTGACAGTCTCGGTCACTCTCTGTCGAACAGAAGGAGTGGCTGACGGAAGAACAGGAGAAGGGGTAGGGTAAGATGGTGCGGAAGTGGAGACAGACACAGAAGGTGTAGCAAGGTAAACAGTTGGAGCAGCAGGCAAAGTTGTCGAGAAAACAAAAGGAGTAGGTAGCAAAGGTGGCGGCACTTGAGAGGGCTGCGCCGGAGGAGTAGAAACCAGCTGAAGAGGAGCTGGCGTTTGTGGAAGAACTGATGTTCGTGTTGTGGGGCGTGGAATAACAAAGCGTCGCGGGGTGCAGTAGCATTAGGTGCATAGGGTGGTGGTGAACTTAATAAGTGGGACATTAGGGGATCGCTATCGAGTTTCTCCGTTGATCCTTGTCCTCTACGTGGCAGAACTGGGTAGCATTTGTCTACCGCTAACTTCCTACTTCTAAGCATTTGTTCACTCTCTTGCTCTTCCTCGTTATCCCTGAACGCAACGGCAGCTTGTACCATTGACATACCTCTTTTATTTTTCTTCGCTAATTTCATTTCTTTCTGTTTGGCTTCTTTGCGCCATAGGCGAAAGGAGTCAAACATCGCCGGCCGGGCTTTCTTCTTGAACAGTTTCACTTCTAGATTATCTAAAATCTCTGTATCAAAGCTACCATATTGGGGCCATTTCAAGACACCATCTTTTCTGGTGTACTTTATCCATGCTTCATTATACGTGATAGGGCCTAGGCCATGCTTCACGTAGAGCTCATATGTTGGAGTTCTTTAGTATTCACTGCATTGTGCCTCCCTGGCACCTGTAGTTAGAACCCTAGTGCTTGTTATGTTCTATGGCTTTGAGTAGAATGTTGCCTTCTGGCAGTTGAAAGCTGTTCCTGCTCCTCTGTCGCTGTGCTTCTCCTGAGCTAAATAAACTAAGACTACAAGCTACCTGATTGCGCTGTCTACTAAATTACTACAAATTTGTTGGCGACAATGCTGCTCAGGAGAAAGTAAAAGAACCTGCCTTACCTCGTTTCTCCTCGTATTCCTGTAGGAAGAGCACCGTGGACCGAGTTCACACGAGGACCGATCTTCACAGAACCATTATCTTCAAGCCGACGACGACCGATCCAAGATAAGTGCCTTCGTTTTACTCTGTGCGCGTTTTTACATTTTTAAAGGCACCAAAGTACATTTTAATTGTGGGCTTAGATCGGCCAGCGCGAGCATTGTCCCCGTGCGCTACATCCGCGTCATCAGTTCCTGCGCGAGCGTTGTATCCAGCGTCACCACGCTCTGTTCCTGCGCTTGTTACCTAAGCAACCATCTGACGCGCACCCTAGCAGCAACGCGTCTCCGTGACAACCTCGCTGCGCCGGAGCCGCTCCTGTGCCTGTTCGCGCCTGCTCTGGTCCAGAAGCGTCTTGGTGCCATCTGCGAAGGAAAAAAAAACAACGAAGGAGTTTTTAGTTTGTTGCCAAAGCAACTCTCTAACGCCATCTAAAAAAAAACGAAGGAGTTTTTAGTTTAACACATACTTGGTGATACAGAAGGACTCATTCACCATAAAATATTACGGGGTGGTTGTGTGATCTAAACCCTTACACGTCATCGCCATCTAGTGGCGAATGGAACTATTACAGGGTCTTTTGATTACCAGACTCTGAAGAAATATTCAAAGACTGTGTGAAGCAAAATAAGAATGTACAGCGACAGAGTTAGTAAATAAAAAAAAAAGGAAAAAAAACAACACTGCTTTTCAGTCAGTATGCAGTCGGTCTCTCCTCCTCCTCCTTTCCTGGAGACCCCAGGCAATCCTCCCATAGTCTGGAGAAAATGGTTTGATGCTTTTGAGACCTATTTGGGGGCTATAGGCACGTCAAGATATCGTGCAGAACGGAAGAAGTGTCTGCTATTACACTCTTTGGGTTTCGAAGGTAGAGAGATCTTCAAGCACTTACCCCCCTTGGTGAGGAACAACGCAGAAGAGGACGTAGATGAATATACCGAGACTAGGATGAGACTTGAATTGCGTTTTGATGTCAAGCCCAGTCTTGTTGTAATAAGACACAAATTCTTCAAAAGGGAACAACTACCAGGGGAGGATGTTGAGACTTACATTTCCAGCCTCAGACAATTGAGTGCTGAATGCGAATTTGAAGGTTTTAGGGAACAATTGATTAGAGACCAATATGTTTGTAAGTGCTCTGACAAGTCTATTCAACAGAAATTACTAACTTTGGGTAATCCAACTCTTGAAGAGACTATTCGTATGGCCAAGAGTATAGAACTGTCAAAAAAAGAAGTAAAGGAACTTGAGAAGAAGTGTGATGAAGGTGTTTCTATTGTCAGAACCAAGGAGAACAAGGATAATAAGGGAGCCTTTGGTCAACAGCGCCCTGATAGGAACAATGTTCCTGGTTCACAGCGTTTTGAGAGAAATGCTTTCTCTAGGAGTGACATTTGCTACAGATGTGGAAATCCTTCTCATAACAAAAATAACAAGTTCTGCCCTGCCAGGAACTCTACCTGTCGGAACTGTGGGAAGTTTGGCCATTTTGCAAAGATTTGTCAAGTTTCTAAACAGGGAAATTCCACTTTCAACAACAGGTCCCAGAGTCTGAGTACCGTCAACACTATTGGGAATGTCTCAGAGTCCTATAGAAATGCTGCTGATGACTCCGACTCTATGAACGGCATCCAAGATGACCTTAGAGACATGGTCGTAGTAGTACAGGACGATGGTGTCATTATTGGAGATCCTTCTGATTGTGTTGATCCTCTTGAAGACTTTGGTGTGGGTGACAAGATAATTACCCTATTAGTAGACTCTGGGGCTAGAGTAACTATGATTACACAAGAATTGTTTGATGTAACTTGGCCTGAAAGGAACCTCCTACCACCTGACAGGACTCCTGTTTCTTATGAAGGGCGTAGAATAGCTCTTCTTGGGTTTTTTGAAGACATTATTCAGTTCAGGGGAAGGAGGATCTTTGGAAAAGTATATGTCTCATTGAAGGGCCTAAACATTTTGGGGTGGTTCCACCAGGGTTTGTTCAAGATGATCCTTAGACCCGGTTCCAAAGAACAGATCAGTATTGAGGAATCCTGTGATAATGTAGAGAGTTTAGCTGTTATTGTTTCGGGTGACAATATTGAGGGTTTGATTTCTAAATTCCCCAGGGTCTTCGGAAATAGTCTTGGCATCATTAAGGGTTTCAACCACGAAATTAGAGTAAAGGATGGTGCCATCCCCATAAAACATAAGGTGAGGAGTGTTCCTTTCAGCGTGAGGGATGATTTAGAAAAGGAGTTGATGGGTTTATGCAGTAAAGGAGTCATAGAACCCATTGAGTCGTCCTTGTGGTTGTCTCCTCTTGTTGTCGCCAGAAAAAGGAATGGAGATTTGCGCGTCTGTGTGGATTTGCGCAGTCTCAATAAAAACATCTGGATTGATTCACACCCCTTACCAAAAATCACAGATTTGTTGTCCCTTACCAGAGGGGCAAGGTGGCACACAAAGCTGGACTTGGCCTCCGCTTACCACCAGGTGGTGTTGAGCCAATCTTCTAGACATCTGACTGCGTTTGTCTCTCCCTTTGGCAGTTTTCAGTACTGTAGGATGCCGTTTGGCCTTGCGTCAGCGGCTGCAGTTTTCCAAAGGTTGATGAGTCAGATGTTTAGGGACACTCCTGGAGTAATTGTTTTCCAGGATGATGTTTTGATTTTTGGCGAGAACAAGGCGGATCATGACTTTTCTTTGAATCAGGTCCTGGAAATCATGCAAGAAAAGGGGATTGTATTAAAGAGAGAGAAATGTGTTTTCTTGAAAGAAAAGATGGAGTTTCTGGGGCATGTTGTTTCACATGCAGGTGTGGAACCACGTCCTGGCTTAGTGAAAGCCATTGTTGATGCTCCTCCACCTGCCGACAAATCCGGGTTAAAATCTTTCATTGGACTCAGTGAATTTTACTCAAGGTTTATCCAAGACTATGCGTCAAAAGTTCAACCTTTGACTAACATGTTAAAAAAAATGTGCCTTTTGTTTGGGATGAAAATTGTCAGGAAATTTTCAAGTGGATCAAATTACAGCTAGTTGGGGAAAGTATTCTCAAACCCTTCGATCCCAATAAGGAGTGTGTTGTGACTGTGGATGCGAGTGGGTTTGGACTTGGGGCTGTTCTTACTCAGAGGAATGGACAGGTTGACAACACCATCGCATATGCCTCAAGGGTACTGCGTGGGGCAGAAGTTAACTTCTCTGTTATTGAGAAAGAGCTCTTGGCTTGCTGGTGGGCGGTCAGGAAGTTCAATCCTTATCTTTGGGGTAGTCATTTCACGATTCGCACAGATCACAGTCCTTTAGTGTCTATTTTGTCCGGGGAAAAGATTAAGGAGCATACTCCTAGGATTGCCAGGCTGTCTACTAAGCTTCTTCAGTATGACTTTGAGGTTGTTTATCTGCCAGGCTCAAAGAATGTCAGAGCCGACTATTTTTCTCGTTTTCCTTCAACTGATAATGACTCTGAGGTTGAAAAAGAAGAAGATCTTGAGGATTGTTTTGTTGCGGCTTTGGATCTTGAAGGTATGTGTGCAATCAGTGAGGTTGAGTGGAAGAAGGAGTTATTGAAGGATGTGGTTCTCCTACAGGTTGTCAATTATCTGAAGTCTGGGTGGCCCAAAGAAAAGAATGTCTCTGGTCTTTTCCAAATTTTTGTCAAGGTTGCTGATGAACTCACTGTTGAAGATGGCATTCTCATGCGGTGTGGTAGGCTTATTCCCCCTGAGAGCTTGCGGAAGCGTCTGGTGGATGGTGCACATGAAGGACATTTAGGGAAGACTCTCACCAAACGTAGGTTGAGAGATGTGTTCTGGTGGCCGCAGATGGACGTGTGTGTTGATTCTCTGGTTGACAATTGTGTCATTTGCAAGTCCTCAGACAAAAGTCATAAGGTTAGGTCTCCCCCTATGGAGCCCGTTCAATTTCCAGAAAGGGCGTGGGAAAAGATTGGGGTTGACCTGGTTGGTCCTTTTTACCTTTTACCCCCTTGTTCCCGTTTTGCCATTGTTGCCATTGATTACTACTCCAAATGGCCAGAAATTCGTTTCATCAGTGAAGCCTCCTCTGCCAGTGTAATTTCCTTTTTGAAAGACATCTTCTTGAGAGAGGGGTTTCCTTCGGTTGTCATGACTGACAATGGTGTCCAATTTGTCAGTTGTGAATTTGAATCTTTCCTTAAACAAGGTGGTGTGACACATAAAAAAAGTTCTCTTTACCACCCCCAGGCCAATGGCCTCGTTGAGAGGATGAACCGCGTTCTCAACAATTGTATCCAGTGGGCCATTGCCAGTAAGTGTGTGGTTGAGAATGCTGTGCGTTCCATGTTATGGTTTTATCGTACAACAGCTCATTCCTCTACTGGGGTTTCCCCCTTTGAGCTCCTGAGGGGTAGGAAACCTTCTACCAAAATTTGTCCGGGCTGGATGTCAAAGTGGGTGAAAATGAATGTAATGGATGGAATTGATGATTTTGTCAGAGACAATGTTTCTGAAGCTCAAAAGAAGCAGAAAACTTATTTTGATGAACGGAAGAGATCTGCTGCCCATGACATTTGTGCTGGTGATGTGGTTCGCATTAAAAATCCTGTTCATGTCACCAAGGGTAGGAGCAAATTCTCTCAGCCCCTTGTAGTTGATAAGGTCTGTGGGAATGCTGTACGTGTGAATAATAAGGATTGGTGGAACATCTGTAAAATTGTTAAAGTTAGCAGTGATGATGCTTCCACAAGTGTTCCTCAGCCCAATCCCAGCTCTGTTTCTAATGACAAACGTTTCAGTACTGTTGCTATTAACGGAAATGGCAGAAATGTTGTTGATGCTTCTGTACCAGGACCTCGCAGGAGTCTTAGAGTGTGTAGGATTCCTGCCAGGTTCAGATAACCTTTTGTTTCTGTCTTTCTTCTTCGTTTCCAGTTGTGTCTTCCTTTTCCTCTTTCTTTCCATCCAATTCTCTGGTTACTTTTCTTTCCTTTTCTTTTCTTTTCTTTTCTCTTCTTTTCGTTTCTTCTCTTCCCTCCTTCTCCAGCTACGAACGTTTCTTCTTTTGTTTTACAGAAAAGAGGATAATGTAGTATTCACTGTATTGTGCCTCCCTGGCACCTGTAGTTAGAACCCTAGTGCTTGTTATGTTCTATGGCTTTGAGTAGAATGTTGCCTTCTGGCAGTTGAAAGCTGTTCCTGCTCCTCTGTCGCTGTGCTTCTCCTGAGCTAAATAAACTAAGACTACAAGCTACCTGATTGCGCTGTCTACTAAATTACTACAAGTTCCAATCGGAGGAACCGGACACGAGTCCTCCAATCGGGAGTCCCTATTACAACCAAGACAAAACACATTTCCAAGTCTGCTAAAACCAGGCATCTTCACTCTCTAGTCTAGCTTCAAACTTCAAAGGATTATCGATTACGATATTTCTCGCGAATACACGAGTCCTTCGGCTTTGGGGCTTGCAAGTACCAAATCAAAGCGTATCTCAAGGATACCAAAAACTAAGAATTAAACTAAGGACTGGGAGACGCTCCACTCATACTTAACTGAAGTATCGATGATCGATGACGTCACTAGAAGACTCGTCTATCGTTTCGCTCTACCAAGCATCGATGGGACCAAAACAGGGCGATAGTCAGGGCAGCAGTCCCTCGTAGCCGTCGGGACGCGGGGAACCTCGCAGCAAAGACCTTCGGAACCACGTCGACATACAGGGGTCACTGAAGTGGGTGGCCATCCTCTGGAATTTTCACACGAAGCTCCTCACGAACATCTGGCTTGGACCGACGCCGCTTGATACCGCCCGAGTTGGGCGCCAACTGAGGTGCCGGGTTTTTAGAGACCCGGTGGTGTCAGGGAAACACCCAGAGACCTCTTGAGTTCTACCTGTTTTGGTCCACAGAAACACAGAGTCTTCTAGGTGATGTCAAGGATCGGGTTTATTGGTTTCAACCAGTAACAGGTGTCCTAGAAGTACAACAGCGTGGAGCGCATGTATGTTCTCAGGAGACTGCTCGTTTTTACAGAGCCAGGCTTCTCTTTTTATACAGAATATTACACTTCAGGCAAGAATTCTTCGTTTCTACAGTTAGTCATATAAATATTTCTACTACAAAGAAAAAGCAAAGTCATGAAGGCAAGCCTATATTTTCGTTTGTCCAGTTGGTGATAGATTACCCAGCGAGGACCAGAATTTCCATCAGATATCGATGAAACCCCAATAAAATCGGGCACCTCCTCCTTGTAAAACTAGTCATAAAGAAGAAACAGGGACAGGTGTGTGTGCGATAAAACGTAGCTTGTATGCGATAAACGGTTTATGACATGTTGTGCCTTGATGCTAATCTCGCTCGGCCATTGGGATGAGAACTGTCCGAACAGGTTCGGCTTGAGGCAGTGGAGTCAGCTCGCCCAGGTCACAGAGGAGTCAGCAAGGGTGTACGTGTCCTTTCAGATCGAATTCAGCCTTGATCATTTTGGCTATGTAAGGGCAATCACAAAATGGATGCTGTTCGCAAAATGGAACCCGAGGGTCCAAGACGAGTACTGCGATTTAGGGGTGATTGCGTCGCTCAATCGTGACGCAAAGGCACAGGTATAATGTCTTCATCATTACCGGTCTGCTGATACCAAATTCGACATGGTACGATGATATTTTCTGACACGGGTATAGAGTTTCGGTACCATATAATGGCATGGTCTGGATTTTACAGTACCACAAGTTTTGTGCATGATTTGGTCACTTCAATACAATCAAGCTCCATTTCATTATCAAATCCACTATCCCTACACTCACATTTGTCTGAAGTCAGAAGCAGTATTGCCAGATTCAAAACATTGCATCTTTGAATAGAAATATACTCTTCTCCGAGAATAACATGCTCTTATCATGCTGTTTGTCATGGGTTGTGCTTTTGCTCATGTCAAAATAATTTCATCTGCATATAGGACATAAAAATTTAAGGTATGGTCCATCACAATCCATTCACTTGTTTAATTGCCAGACAAACTGCTGCAACCAATTTTAGACATCTGGGAAGACTTTATAGCCACTGGATTCAACACTCCTGAAAAATGTGCCACTAGGCGCATGAGTCCTCCCATATTTTTGTGCAAGGATTGTAAGTGCACAACCATCTTTTTCATTGCAAAACAAGTAAAGCTTCATCCTGGAGTTAATGATAAACCACATATGCCTGGTCTCGGGTTCAATGCTGTTTTTAATTTTCAGCAAATGTGAGCTCTTTATTGAATTATGAGACTCAATATTACTTCACTTATTTTCAGTATTTTTCTTACTTTTGCAATTCAGTAAGAGGTTGTAACACATCTTTGGTTCAAATTATAACAGAAAAACTCAAATCATAAATCGTGAATCAATTACACATGAAAAAATCATGACATGAATAATTACACAAACATTTACAAACATTAGCATAAACCAACTTAATGTAAAGGTACACCAGAGGCTGTTTGGAGTTCAGTCCTTTCCCATAATTCCTTTTGTAGTTTTAGGACTGTTACACACTATAGGCGTCTTTTTATAAAAGTTCAAATGAGTCCTGCACTGCAGGACATCCTTTCTATTTAGTGCCTTGTAGTGGGTTCGAGAAGTAGATCTCGGAAATGCCGATGCGTTTCCAAACCCGGTGTGATTGGTCGGGTTTTTCCTCAGGGCAAACCTGGGTACCTAATAAATTAAAAAGGTCAAAATATAGTTTTAGTCTCTGCTCTTTCCCTTATTGTGTGTGTATTCAAGTGATAGGGGGGCATAAAGTACCTGAATGTTTCCAAGACGCGATGTCGTCTATGTATTCAATTTCCTGACCTTGAATCTGCATCAGGAGAAAGGAGACCGTCAGTTGTCACCTTGTCTCTATGTATTATGAAAACATGGGCATGGCGTTTTTATTAGCTCTTACTTCGTGGTGGGATGCACACTCACGAACCGTTGTCATGAAGTCAATTACACTTTCTTCGTAATGCGGTTCGCGGGCAGGGATGGGTTTTCCTTCTACGTTTAACAGATGGCCGCGTCTCCCTTAGTGAGATTGCGTCCGCGTTTGGGTTTTCCGCTGCAAGATTGAACGCTTAAATTAGTTTAACATTCTCGTGGCTCGTCTGTTTAAACGAGTAGAGGGGCACAAAGGAAGCTCACCTTGTTTGTTCGATCTAAGTTCTGCAGTCGATCCGCCACATTACTCTGCGGACTTCATCCGGAAGCGGCCTTAATTAATCACCTGACGTGGCCACGCTCTAAGTGTTATGGGAATTGTAGTCCTTACTCATATGCACGGACGTTTGTGAAAGTTAATGAATCGGCTCATGTATAGCCAATTCTTTCACATTTCTGTTTATTTTGAAAGCAGGTGGGGTTCCCCAGTGGGGGCGGTGGTGTCACATGAGGGCTCAATGAATATTTCTTTGTAGCTCAGTAAGTTCGTTCATCCCCTCAATGACACAGTTGAACTTTAAGATTAGATATGCTTCTCTTTGTAGCAGCAATGTCTCAACATCTCCTCCCCTTGGGGGAGTTTTTATTCCTGACAATACAGTCCATTTGAATTCTTTTTCTGTGTGGCCACTTTGGATGAAGTGTTGAACCATTGGGGCTGTTAGTACTTGTTGTTTAATTCGGGACCGATGTTGTGATATTCTTTGATTTATTTGCTGATTCGTTTTCCCAATATATAGTTTGGGACATGGACAGATGATCGCATACACCAGGTTGCGACTTTTACAGTTTGTGAATTCTTTGTGAATCCATTTAATGTTATTGAATTCAAACTCAGTACCTTCAATTGTTGTGGCACATGAGATACACGTGCCGCACTTGTGGTGGCCTTCTATTAGTTTTAGTCGCCACAATGCGCGTAAATCTGTTCTGACTTGGCTTACTCCCAAATCTGCCCTCACAATCTGCTGGCCAATGCTTTTATTCTTTTTAAAAGCAAAAAGTGGTTTCTCCATTGGCATCCCTAGTCCAGTTAACAGGTGCCAATTTTTCAAAATTATAGATTTGAGTTTGTTTGTGTAAGGCCCGTAGGTTGTAACACATACTAGTCTCTCCAAAGGTTTTTTGTGCTTTTTGGACAACAATTCTTCCCTTGGTGTGTACCAGGCTCTTCTAATGGAATGTTTTAGCATTTTATCGGGGTAGCCTCTTGTTTTGAGTTGGTTGCTGAGAATTTCTGAGTGTGCTAAGAAGTCTTCTTTCCTGGAACAATTCCTCCTAATCCTAAGCATTTGGCTGTAAGGGAGGTTGGCTTTTAAGCTTTGTGGGTGATAGCTTTTATAGTGGAGGATGGTGTTTTTGTCTGTGGATTTGCGGTATAATGTCGTGATTAGTTTTTGATCTTGTACACCAACCTCTACGTCGAGAAACGTGAGGCGGGTGGTACTGTAAGTTAGAGTAAATTTTATGTCGGGATGTCTCGTATTCAACCATTCATGAAATTGGACCAAGGTTTCGACAGAACCTTTCCATTGACACCAGATGTCGTCAATGTAACGATACCAATTTAAAATGTGATTTTGGTGGGGGTTATCTTGGTACACAAACCGCTCCTCGTACAGGGCCATGAAAAGGACCGCCATCTCCGGGGCGTAAGGACACCCCATGGCGGTCCCCTTCACCTGCACGTAGAACGTGTCCATGAAGCGAAAGTAGTTCCTCTTTAGTGCAATTCGAGCTAGATCGATTATGAATTCCGTGGGTACTCTTTGTGGCTTAGGGCGGGTTTCAAGAAAAAATTTGATTGCTTCTAATCCCTCCTCTTGCGGGATTTGTGTATACAGGGAGACGATGTTAAAGGACACCATTAGGTGTTGGTTCTTATCAAATGTGACCCCTTCAACTTTATTGATAAAGTCCATGGTATTTTTCAAATATGATTTTACCTGGCCCATGAATGGCTTCAAAAATACATCGACATATTTTGCTAGTGGCTCTAACAAGGAGTCACACCCGGAGACTATTGGTCTCCCGGTGGTTCTGTAAGATGTTTATGTATTTTAGGTAAAAAATAGATTACCTGGGTACGGGGGTTCTTTTTCATTAAGTAGTTGAACTCCTTCGGACCCAAGATGCCTTTGTCAAACCCTTCCGTTAGTTTTGTTCTTATTTCACTTTTGATTTGCTCTGTGGGATCTTCATTCAGCACTCTGTACCACTCTGGGTTATCGATTTGAAGGTGTGCTTCTGCAACATATTTCTCTTTTGCCCACACCACTAGTGCTCCCCCCTTATCAGCAGGTTTCACTACTATTGTGTCATCTTTTCGTAAATCTTGAATGGCTGTTTGTTGGTCCTTTGTCAGATTTCTCTTATAAAAAGCTTTTTGTTTGCCCAACTGTGCAATGGAGGAGAGAACGGCTTGTTCAAACATGATTATTTCTTTGGGGACCATGTGTGTTGGCGGAATAAACGTAGATCTATTGACAAGGCCGGAGGGTTCTGATACCCGTGTATCTTCCTTGTCGTGAAAGAATGCCTTTAATCGCAATTTCCTACAGAATTCGAGTGTTTCAATTTTCAGTTTGGTCAAATCCGTATTCGTTGCTGGGACAAATTTTAAACCTAGCTCTAAGACTGTTCTTTCGTGTACTGTAAGTTGTTTGTCTGACAGATTCACTATAGATGTTTCAGCTAGCTTTTGTAATAGTTCCGGCGTGTCCTCATTTCCCATGCTGTCGGTGGTTTGAATCTTACTCTGTTTCTGGCTTCTCCTCTCTTTAAAAAAAGAGTTATTACGTTTAGAGGGGCCTTCCCCTAAGGGAGACGCGCCCATCTGTTAAACGTAGAAGGAAAACCCATCCCTGCCCGCGCCCGCATTACGAAGAAAGTGTAATTGACTTCATGACAACGGTTCGTGAGTGTGCATCCCACCACGAAGTAAGTGCTAATAAAAACGCCATGCCCATGTTTTCATAATACATAGAGACAAGGTGACAACTGACGGTCTCCTTTCTCCTGATGCAGATTCAAGGTCAGGAAATTGAATACATAGACGACATCGCGTCTTGGAAACATTCAGGTACTTTATGCCCCACTATCACTTGAATACACACACAATAAGGGAAAGAGCAGAGACTAAAACTATATATTGAACTTTTTAATTTATTAGGTACCCAGGTTTGCCCTGAGGAAAAACCCGACCAATCACACCGGGTTTGGAAACGCGTCGGCATTTCCAACGAGATCTACTTCTCGAACCCACTACAAGGCACTAAATAGAAAGGATGTCCCGCAGTGCAGGACTCATTTGAACTTTTATAAAAAAGACGCCTATAGTGTGTAACAGTCCTAAAACTACAAAAGGAATTATGGGAAAGGACTGAACTCCAAACAGCCTCTGGTGTACCTTTACATTAAGTTGTTGATCTACTGGGAGGGTTTAGGGTATTCCAGAATTGGCCAGGCGCGCACCTGAGTAACCGCAAAGTATTATACTGCTATGGAGTATAGAAATCCAGGCAAAAGGGCGGGCGGTAATCCCTCGTAACCGCTCAAGGTTGGATCAAGAAAATCCACACAAATTGCACAAAAACAACAAAGCCCCTGCACTGGACAAACAACAATAATGTCTGGGTGACTTCGAGTTTCAGTATCATAAGTCAAACGTGCACATCGAAATTTCCAAAGTCAATAGACCACATTATTGTTCCTCTTGTACTGGCCAACACGTGTTTCATCGCAGGGAAACAGACTGCGAATCTTCAGGGCCTCATAAAGAATGAAATGGTGTTGTGGCCAAAGACGGTCTTTAAAAAACGACGCCGGGAACTACAGGAGGGGGAACATAATCAGTCAGGTGTATCCGCCTGTGTTCTTAAACTTGAGCGCTATTGCTTCAAATCTTCTCCTCCCGGTTATGGCTTCCTATCTACTACATTAAGAAACCATCTCCTTGTACCCTAGGGTTTCATGTACATTTTTTGCTATTATGTCTGTATTAGATACTTCTGTGCAACTTTTCTGTCCTGAAGATGGTCCTACGGATCTGTCTGACCAGCAAGGACCGAAACGTCGACGCCTAACACCTTTTATGCAATACACTGTACAATTCACTTTAAAATATAATTTGTGAATTTGACTGCTTAAATATTGACTTGCATGTGGTTCCTGCATTGTATCTACATTATATGCTGAAGGTGTTTGTGGACTACCATATTATTTGTTACACATGCTTTGGTAGTTTTCCGTTGCCAGATCTTTATTATCAAAAAAAACAAGCTATTCATGCATTGAAAATGAAAAAATAAATATAATATATTTTTGATACAAATTTTGACTGTTCCTTCTGAAGCCCTTTGGTTGCTATATCAAATTGAGTGATCATAGATGTGACACATATAATTGTGAAGTAGATATTGTTAACGATTCCTGCCTGGACATTTAGCTTATATTATTGATATTACCCAGTCCCGGTGGGATTATTGGGTGGCTCTGTTCTAAAACGGCTTTTTTTATATGTCGGGGTGGGGGCTGCCCAGAATCGGCATCCCAATGTCCCCACCCACCCACACAAAATAGCCAGTCTTTCTGCCCCTCTTGGGGGAATATCGGGGCAATAGCCCTGATTTCCCCCTCCACAGGGCGTCAGAATGCCCACTAGGCACAGACTTTTTTGCGGAATATGCCTACTTCTGGATTTTAGGTCCTAGCACAGCTAGCACCCAAGGAAACCTACCAGACCTACACATTTGTGAAAACTAGACCCTTAGGGGATTCCAGGGAGGTATGGCTTGCAAGGATTCCCCAATGTTTTCTCACCCAGAATCCCCTGCAAACCTCAAATTTAGCTGAAAAAAATCACTTATTCCACACTTTTGTGTGGGAAAGTTGTGGCATCACCGGGCTGGCACATATTTCTTACCACCCAGCGTTCCCCCAGGTCTCCATCTTCAGAGGTGGCTGCTATGGGTTCACTGTCCAGGCTCCTCCTCAGTGTCTCCTTCTTCAGAGGTTCCACCAGAGGTGACTGTTATGGGTCACTGTCTAGGCTCTCCTCACTGTCTCCATCTTCAAAGGTTCCACCAGAGGTGGCTGCTATGAATTCACTGTCCAGGCTCCTCCTCACGGTCTCTATCTTCAGAGGTTCCACCAAAGGTGGCTGCTTTGAATTCACTGTCCAGGATCCTCATGGTCTCCATCCTCAGACGTTCCACCAGACGTGGCTGCTATGGGTTCACTGTCCAGGCTCCTCCTCACGGTCTCTATCTTCAGACGTTCCACCAGACGTTGCTGCTATGGGTTCACTGTCCAGGCTCCTCCTCACGGTCTCTATCTTCAGAGGTTCCACCAGAGGTGGCTGCTATGGGTTCATGGTCCGAGCTCTCCTCACTGTCTCCATCTCCTGAGGTGACTGCTAGGGGTTCACTATCCAGGTTCCTCCTCAGGGTCTCCATCTTCAGAGGTGGCTGCTATGGATTGTGAGAGGTTGGCCTGGTATATGCTGTCCACTAGTAATAGTGGGGACCTTGTACCATTCCAAACAACCCGTTAGTGGTGATAGGTTAAAGACAACCTTCTTTGAAAGCTATCCTAGTGGTAGCTGTGGAGAGCAGCCTTCAGGCTAAGTCTTGAAGGAATGTAAAGCAGCTTGTTTTACCAGTCTATAGCCTCTTGAATGACCAAATGAAAGGAGAACCACACCAGGTATATATATATATATATAAAATATATGTATTTATTCTAAACACATCCTACTAGTCTCTTTATGAGGCAAGAGGTCAAAGCGCATATGTTACACTTAGTATCACACAATAAATTTACTACAATATACATTGAACCCTAGTGGCGTACGAAACCATATATCAATAAAGTGGTATAAGAAACACGACTTGACTAGACACAAGGCCTAGTGCCTGTAGAATCGCTGGGGCAACAAGAAACCACCCAAGGTAGTGACACAGGGGACCCACGGGGACACGTGCAGTGGGAGAACACAGCCGCGAATCACCATTAGCTTCTATGGCGAAAGTCGCGGTTGGAAATTTAAAGATAAAGGACACTTAGGAAAGAACATTGAGCAAACTGCTTTAGACTTAAATGGTTCTAGGGCCAACACCCACAGGAGCACCAAAGTACTTGTGTTACCTCACCCAAGGAAGCCGGGTTCATAGGTGCCTTTTGGTGTCGGGAATCGTCATTGATTTCAATGGCGATCTGCTGCAAAGTGCTGCTGCAGTCGAAGAGGAAAGTGTCTGGTGTGATCCAAGCCTGGATCGAAGATGGGAAGAACCTGAAAGCAGAGGGAACAGAGTCTTGGGCACTAGCCAGTGACCAGGGGCACGATAGACGAATGTCCACCGACGTCGGGTGATTCAGGTGTGAAGAGGTGAAGCTTGACTCTGCAGCCATGAGACAACGGTACTTGGGTATAAGTAAGGAACCCCTGGCAACAGGATTTTAAATTACACCTCGACAAAACTCTGCTACAGAAATCTTAGAACTTTGACGATCTACCCGACTAGATGACTGAAGAATCTCCCTCGGAATAAAGGAGTTCCTCCCCTGCTTGGCAGGCACCAACGAAGCATTTGCCGGTCTGCATCTCTGAAGCTGCTGCCGGACTCTGAAATATTTGCAGCCCATGACGTGGATTTTCAGACTTCTCAGAGGCCGACCCAAGTCCCCAGCAAAGCTGAGATCAGCAGCCCTTGTGAGTACCGTGGAATCGCAACTCCTGGACACCGTACACATTTGCAAGTGCATCCACTTCTCGACTTTCCTTGAGGCTGTGCTTTGGGTTACTTGTAGCCCTGAGCACCTTTTGCACTGAAGATTGCAGGCCTATACTCCACGAGTGTTCTGTAAGCCAGTTCTATGTGTTTCCACTCGAGGCCCCTTCACGATCCCTGGTCTGTCAACTGGTGGGTCCCTGTGAAGGAAACTCTGACTTTTGGTGGGCTTCCCTGGTTGCTCCAGATGTGCCCTCACTCCCCGCCAATTGGTGAGTCCCTCGGACCTTGCTGTTCCGCACCGAAGCATTTCTTCTCTTTCTGGGTGGGTTGCTGTTGCCAAAATTTGTTAAGTCCAATCTGGCCATCGACATGGCAGCACGCAACATCCTTTGTGGGACTGCTCGAATCCAGCTCCTGGTCATCATCAACACCTCCTGGTCCTCATGGCTGCAGAGTCAAGCTTCACCTCTTCACACCTGAATCACCCGACGTCGGTGGACATTCATCTATCGTGCCCCTGGTCACTGGCTAGTGCCCAAGACTCTGTTCCCTCTGCTTTCAGGTTCTTCCCATCTTCGATCCAGGCTTGGATCACACCAGACACTTTCCTCTTCGACTGCAGCAGCACTTTGCAGCAGATCGCCATTGAAATCAATGACGATTCCCGACACCAAAAGGCACCTATGAACCCGGCTTCCTTGGGTGAGGTAACACAAGTACTTTGGTGCTCCTGTGGGTGTTGGCCCTAGAACCATTTAAGTCTAAAGCAGTTTGCTCAATGTTCTCTCCTAAGTGTCCTTTATCTTTAAATTTCCAACCGCGACTTTCGCCATAGAAGCTAATAGTGATTCACGGCTGTGTTCTCCCACTGCACGTGTCCCCGTGGGTCCCCTGTGTCACTACCTTGGGTGGTTTCTTGTTGCCCCAGTGATTCTACAGGCTCTAGGCCTTGTGTCTAGTCAAGTCGTGTTTCTTATACCACTTTATTGATATATGGTTTCGTACGCCACTAGGGTTCAATGTATATTGTAGTAAATTTATTGTGTGATACTAAGTGTAACATATGCGCTTTGACCTCTAGCCTCATAAAGAGACTAGTAGGATGTGTTTAGAATAAATACATATATTTTATATGTATATATATATATATATATATACCTGGTGTGGTTCTCCTTTCATTTGGTCATTCAAGAGGCTATAGACTGGTAAAACAAGCTGCTTTACATTCCTTCAAGACTTAGCCTGAAGGCTGCTCTCCACAGCTACCACTAGGATAGCTTTCAAAGAAGGTTGTCTTTAACCTATCACCACTAACGGGTTGTTTGGAATGTTACAAGGTCCCCACTATTACTAGTGGACAGCATATACCAGGCCAACCTCTCACAATCCATAGCAGCCACCTCTGAAGATGGAGACCCTGAGGAGGAACCTGGATAGTGAACCCCTAGCAGTCACCTCAGGAGATGGAGACAGTGAGGAGAGCTCGGACCATGAACCCATAGCAGCCACCTCTGGTGGAACCTCTGAAGATAGAGACCGTGAGGAGGAGCCTGGACAGTGAACCCATAGCAGCAACGTCTGGTGGAACGTCTGAAGATAGAGACCGTGAGGAGGAGCCTGGACAGTGAACCCATAGCAGCCACGTCTGGTGGAACGTCTGAGGATGGAGACCATGAGGATCCTGGACAGTGAATTCAAAGCAGCCACCTTTGGTGGAACCTCTGAAGATAGAGACCGTGAGGAGGAGCCTGGACAGTGAATTCATAGCAGCCACCTCTGGTGGAACCTTTGAAGATGGAGACAGTGAGGAGAGCCTAGACAGTGACCCATAGCAGTCACCTCTGGTGGAACCTCTGAAGAAGGAGACACTGAGGAGGAGCCTGGACAGTGAACCCATAGCAGCCACCTCTGAAGATGGAGACCTGGGGGAACGCTGGGTGGTAAGAAATATGTGCCAGCCCGGTGATGCCACAACTTTCCCACACAAAAGTGTGGAATAAGTGATTTTTTTCAGCTAAATTTGAGGTTTGCAGGGGATTCTGGGTGAGAAAACATTGGGGAATCCTTGCAAGCCATACCTCCCTGGAATCCCCTAAGGGTCTAGTTTTCACAAATGTGTAGGTTTGGTAGGTTTCCTTGGGTGCTAGCTGTGCTAGGACCCAAAATCCAGAAGTAGGCATATTCCGCAAAAAAGTCTGTGCCTAGTGGGCATTCTGACGCCCTGTGGAGGGGGAAATCAGGGCTATTGCCCCGATATTCCCCCAAGAGGGGCAGAAAGACTGGCTATTTTGTGTGGGTGGGTGGGGACATTGGGATGCCGATTCTGGGCAGCCCCCACCCGACATATAAAAAAAGCCGTTTTAGAACAGAGCCACCCAATAATCTCACCGGGACTGGGTAATATCAATAATATAAGCTAAATGTCCAGGCAGGAATCGTTAACAATATCTACTTCACAATTATATGTGTCACATCTATGATCACTCAATTTGATATAGCAACCAAAGGGCTTCAGAAGGAACAGTCAAAATTTTTATCAAAAATATATTATATTTATTTTTTGATTTTCAATGCATGAATAGCTTGTTTTTTTGATAATAAAGATCTGGCAACGGAAAACTACCAAAGCATGTGTAACAAATAATATGGTAGTCCACAAACACCTTCAGCATATAATGTGGATACAATGCAGGAACCACATGCAAGTCAATATTTAAGCAGTCAAATTCACAAATTATATTTTAAAGTGAATTGTACAGTGTATTGCATAAAAGGTGTTAGGCGTCGACGTTTCGGTCCTTGCTGGTCAGACAGATCCGTAGGACCATCTTCAGGACAGAAAAGTTGCACAGAAGTATCTAATACAAACATAATAGCAAAAAATGTACATGAAACCCTAGGGTACAAGGAGATGGTTTCTTAATGTAGTAGATAGGAAGCCATAACCGGGAGGAGAAGATTTGAAGCAATAGCGCTCAAGTTTAAGAACACAGGCGGATACACCTGACTGATTATGTTCCCCCTCCTGTAGTTCCCGGCGTCGTTTTTTAAAGACCGTCTTTGGCCACAACACCATTTCATTCTTTATGAGGCCCTGAAGATTCGCAGTCTGTTTATCCTTAGAACAAGGTCCGTTTATCCTTAGGACAGGATGTGTTTATCCTTAGTGCAGTCTGTGTTTATGCTTAGGACAGGGCGCATTTATCCTTAGAACAAGAAACGTTTATCTTTAGGACAAGAAATGTTTATCCTTAGGGCAGGACGTGTTTATCCTCAGGATGGAATGGGTTTGTCCTTACGACAGTATGCGTTCATCCTTAGGACAAGATGTGTTTACCCTTAGGACAGGATTTGTTTATCTTTAGGAAAAGATGCGCTCATCCTTAGGACAAGATGCGTTTATCCTTAGGACAGAATGTGTTTATCCTTAGGACAGAATGTGCTTATCCTTAGGACAGAATGTGTTTATCCTTAAGACAGGATGTGTTTATCCTTTGGACAGAATGTGGCTATCCTTAGGACAGAATGTTTTTATCCTCAAGGCAGTCTGTGTTTATCCTTAAGATAGGAAGCATTTATGTCTTGGACAAGACAAGTTTATCGTTAGAACAGGATGCGTTCATCCTTAGGACAGGATGTGTTTATCCTTTGGACAGGATGTGTTTATCCTTAGGACAGGATGTGTTTATCCTTAGGACAGAATGTGTTTATCCTTAGGATAGAATGTGTTTATCCTTTGGACAAGATGTGGTTATCCTTAGGACAGAATGTGTTTATCCACAGGGCAGTCTGTGTTTATCCTTAAGACAGGATGCATTTATCTCTAGGACAAGACGAGTTTATTGTTAGGACAGGATGCGTTTATCCTTTGGACAGGATGTGTTCTCCTTAGGGCAGTCTGTGTTTATTCTTAGGACAGGACACATTTATCCTTAGGACACCACACGTTTACCCTTAGCACAGGACCTGTTTATACTTAGCAGTGGACGCGTTTATCCTTAGGAAAGGATGGGTTTATCCTTAGGACGGGATGGGTTTACCCTTAGGACAAGATGTGTTTATTCTTAGGGCAGGATGCATTTATCAATAGGACAGAATGCATTGATCCTTAGTAAAGGATGTGTTTATCCTTAGGAAAGGATGTGCTTATCCTTGGGACGAGATGTGTTTATCCTTAGAATGGGATGTGTTTATCCTTAGGACAGGATGGGTTTATCCTTAGGACAGAATGTGTTTATCCTTAGGACAGAATGTGTTTATCCTTAGGACAGGATGTGTTTATCCTCAGGACGGGATGGTTTTATCCTTAGGACAGGTTAGGTTTTATCCTTAGGACGGGTTAGGTTTATCCTTAGGACAGAATGTGTTTATCCTTATGACAGAATGTGTTTATCCTTAGGACAGAATGCGTTTATCCTCAGGACAGAATGTGTTTATCCTTTGGACATGATGTGGCTATCCTTAGGACAGAATGTGTTTATCCTTAGGACAGAATGTGTTTATCCTTAGGACAGAATGTGTTTATCCTCAGGGCAGTCTGTGTTTATCCTTAAGATAGGATGCATTGATGTCTTAGACAAGTCGAGTCTATCGTTAGAACAGGATGCGTTTATCCTTAGGACAGGATGTGTTTATCCTTAGGACAGAATGTGTTTATCCTTAGAACAGAATGGGTTTATCCTTTGGACAAGATGTGGCTATTCTTAGGACAGAATGTATTTATCCTCAGGGCAGTCTGTGTTTATCCTTAAGACAGGATGCATTTATCTCTAGGACAAGACGAGTTTATCGTTAGGACAGGATGCGTTTATCCTGTGGACAGGAGGTATTTCTCCTTAGGGAAGTCTGTGTTTATTCTTAGGACAGGACACATTTATCCTTAGGACACCACACATTTATCCTTAGCACAGGACCTGTTTATACTTAGCAGTGGACGCGTTTATCCTTAGGAAAGGATGGGTTTATCCTTAGGACGGGATGATTTTCCCCTTAGGACAAGATGTGTTTATTCTTAGGGCAGGATGCATTTATCAGTAGGACAGGATGCATTGATCCTTAGGAAAGGATGTGTTTATCCTTAGGAAAGGATGTGCTTATCCTTGGGACGAGATGGGTTTATCCTTAGAACGGGATGTGTTTATCCTTAGGACAGGATGGGTTTATCCTTAGGACAGAATGTGTTTATCCTTAGGACAGAATGTGTTTATCTTTAGGACAGGATGTGTTTATTCTTAGGACAGGATGCATGTTTCCTTAGGACAGGATGTGTTTATCCTTAGTAAGGGATGTGTTTATCCTCAGGACGGGATGGTTTTATCCTTAGGACACAGTTAGGTTTATCCTTAGGACAGAATGTGTTTATCCTTAGGACAGAAGGTGTTTATCCTTAGGACAGGATGTGTTTATCCTTAGGACAGGATGGGTTTATCCTTGGGGCAGGATGGGTTTATCCTTAGGACGGGATGGGTTTATCCTTAGGACGGGATGTGTTCATTTTTAGGACAGGATGCATTTATTCTTGGGACAGGATGTGTGTGTTTTAGGACAGAATGTGTTTATTCTTGGACAGGATGCATTCATCCTTAGGACAGGAAGTGTTTATCCTTAAGACAGGACGTGTGTATTTTAGGACAGAACGTATTAATCCTTAAAACAGGATGTGTTCATCCTTAGGACAGGATACATTCATCACAGGGACTGTCCCAGTGAATCCGACTGACTGCACCAGAGGGCTGCGGTTCAGTGTTACCTCGAGAGGAGAGGTCAGTGACCCCCGGGACGTGCTCTCACTGCAGGAGCTAGGCAGAACACATAAGCTGCTGGGCGAACCCCAGTGACCCCATGAGATGCGTGGGGGGGGGGGACTGGCATCTACCCCACCACAACTGATTGGAGCATGGAGGTCAGAGAGCCACAGCTGGTGATGCAGGAAGAGGACAGTGTAGACTTAAACCTTCCAGTGGATATTATGTCTGCCATTGATTTGTCGAGAATGCGTGACTGTCACCCTTGATGCGTTGTTCTTGTCCTGCCTGAACAGTATTGAATGCATCAGAGAGGATTAGAGCCTGACCCAGGGGCGGTGGTGTGGGTCCACGGATCTCATTAGTGTGGCACCAAGTTTGCAGATCTCGTTAGTGTGGCGTTAAGTGTGCGGATCTCGCTAGTGTGGCGTCAAGTTCGCGGATCTCGCTAGTGTGGCGTCAAGTTTGTGGATCTCGTTAGTGTGGCACCAAGTTTGCGGATCTCGTTAGTGTGGCGTTAATTTCGCGGATACGCTAGTGTGGCGTCAAGTTCGTGGATCTCGCTAGTGTGGCGTCAAGTTAGTGAATCTCGTTAGTGTGGCGTCAAGTTCACGGATCTCGCTAATGTGGTGTCAAGTTCGCAGATCTTGTTAGTGTGGCGTCAAGTTCACGGATCTTGTTAGTGAGGCGTCAAGTTCGCAGATCTCGCTAGTGTGGCTTCAAGTTCGCGGATCTCGTTAGAGTGTCGTCAAGTTCACAGATCTCACTAGTGTGGCGTCAAGTTCGCGGATTACATTAGTCTGGCGTCAAGTTCGCGGATCTGCCTAGTGTGGCGTCAAGTTCGCGGATCTCGTTAGTGTGGCGTCAAGTTTGTAGATTACATTATTGTGGCGTCAAGTTCGCAGATCTCGCTAGTGTGGCGTCAAGTTCGCAGATCTCGCCCTGACTCCGTCAGTAGCGGTCGCTCTTCTCGCTCCCTGGCTCCTGCTGGTATCGTAGCGCTTCATTTCTAACATTGTCTGGTGCTTTAATTTTGACTGGGCTCCGTCCTGTTCATCTAAAATTGCCGCATTGCCTAATGATAGCGTAACGCTATTTTGCACAGCCCACATCGAGTTGCTCAAATTGTGTTTGCATATTGTAGCGCCTGTGTGCCAGCGTAGCGCTTTTACAGGCTTGCATTGTGTTTCTCTGTTGTATCTGTGCCTGATTGTGCCTGCGCCTTTGCCCACAACAATCTCGTCCGGTTTCCTTTCGTTAGTGCTGCCATCTTGTTGTTGTTGTGCCTTCCAGCCTGCCCCTCCACCCCGCTCCCGCCTCCCAGCTGACCCTCCCTCGCCCCTCCCCCTCCACTATCCACTTATGTCAGATGCATTCGCGCGCAGCGGTCACGTGCAGTGGTCACGCGCAGCGGTCGCGCCCCATGCGCGCCGAAGGTGCTCCAAAGGTAAGCCCGTCTACGCCTGTCCGCGCCTGGATCGCGCCCAGCGCCAGACCCCCTGGCCCTCGCAAAACCCACTCCAGCCGCATAACGTATGACGCTGGTACCCTCTCTGCCCTTAACCCCGGACGCACTCCACAATGCTGCGTAGCTACCCCAGGACACACCCACAGACCATTCGCCTGCCACTCATGCAAGTTCGCATGCATCAGGACCCACACCAAATCCTCCTCCTCCAAACACAGCGCCGACTCTAACCACCTGAAGTGCATCCTGCTGAACACCCGCTTGGTCCACAAACACGCCACTGAACTCTGGGACCTACTCAACACTACATCGCCGGACGACGCCTTCCTTACAGAAACTTGGATGAACGCCTCATCAGCGCCCAACATCGCCATAGCCATCCCGGACGCTTACAAGATCATCCGAAAAGACCGCACCAACCAAACAGGAGGAGGCATCGCCATCGTCCATAAGAACACCATCCGAATCACGACCAGCTCCGACGATAACCTCGCGACCGCCGAACACCTTCACTTCCAGATCCACACCGACCCCAGGACCACACTTAGCGGCACCCTCATCTACAGACCACCAGGAATAGCACACAATTCATCGAAGACATCACTGACCTCATCAGCCCACATGCCCTCACCTCCGAGAACTACATTCTACTGAGAGACCTCAACTTCCACCTGCAAAAGAATAACGACAGCAACACCACCACCCTTCTGGAAAACCTGGCTAATCTCGGACTCAAACAACTTGTTGACACCCCCACCCACTTAGCCGGACACACGCTCGACCCTATCTTCACCTCCAGCAAACACATCTCCTTCGATCACACCACAGCTCTCCATTGGACGGACCACAGCTGCGTTCACTTCAGCTACAAAAAGACCACGACCCACATCCCACCACAACCTATTCCTCGAAGAAACTGGAACAAAATCACCACCGACCAACTCTTCACATCGCTTAACCAAAACCCTCCTGCCATATCATCGGACCCAAACCAAGCTGCCACCAACCTCACACAATGGATCACCCACAGCGCTGATGAATTAGCACCCTTGAAAAACCACCAGATCAAACAAGATAGCAAAAAGGCCCCCTGGTTCAACGATGACCTTAAGAAATCCAAGAAGTTATGTCGTACCCTCGAGAAAACCTGGAGAAAAAACCCAACCACTAACAACCTGACCACCTTCAAGGACGCCACCCGCAAACACCACCAATTGATCCGATCCACCAAGAAATCAGCATTCAAGGATCGACTCGACAACAACGCCCACAACAGCAAGGAACTATTCAACATCGTCAAAGAATTTACCAACCCCACTTCCGGCACCAACGACATCACTCCCTCCCAAGACCTCTGCGACTCTCTATCCTCTTTCTTCCACAACAAAATCGCCGACATTCATAACAGCTTTGAAAACCAGTCCGAAGAACAGTCCACTCCACCCACCTCCGAACCAAAACAGTACTCTCACAACCTTTGCGCCCGGAACCCAATCACTACTGAAGACACCATCCGCCTGATGAACTCCATCCACTCAGGTTCACCAACTGACCCATGCCCCCACCACATCTTCAACAAAGCAGACTCCATCATCGCTCCCCATCTCCGCGATGTCATCAACTGTTCCTTCAACTCCGCTACATTCCCAGAAAGCTGGAAACATGCCGAACTCAGCGCCCTTCTGAAGAAACCCACAGCAGACCCCTCTGAACTTAAGAACTACCGCCCCATCTCACTCCTCCCCTTCCCGGCCAAAGTCATCGAGAAAGCTGTCAATAGTCAGCTCGCCGCCTTCCTTGAATCCAACAATTCACTCGACCCCTCACAGTCCGGCTTCCGAGCCAAACACAGCACCGAAACTGCCCTCATCGCTGCTACAGACGACATCCGAATGCTACTGGACAACGGAGAAACAGTCATCCTACTTGACCTCTCCGCCGCCTTCGACACAGTCTGTCATAACACCCTCATACAACGCCTCAGCAACGTTGGAATACAAGGAAAAGCTTTGGACTGGATCATCTCGTTCCTCGCCGGAAGAACCTAGAGAGTCTGCCTCCCCCCATTCAAATCAGAGGCCACCGAAGTCATCTGCGGCGTACCACAAGGATCATCACTCAGTCCCATTCTCTTCAACGTGTACATGAGTCCCCTCACATCCATCGCGCGACAACACAACCTCAACATCATCTCCTACGCAGACGAAACCTAGCTGATCCTCTCCCTCACCAACGACCCTAACACCGCCAAAACCAATCTACACGAAGGAATGAAAGAAGTAGCCGAATGGATGAAGAACAGCCGTTTAAAACTAAACTCAGACAAAACGGAAGTCCTCATCTTAGGATCATCCCCCTCTGCCTGGGACGACTCATGGTGGCCACCTGCTCTGGGCACAGCACCCGTACATACAGATCACGCACGTAACCTGGGCTTCATCCTAGACTCCTCCCTCTCGATGACCAGACAAGTCAACGCCGTCTCATCTTCATGCTTCAACATCCTACGCATGCTCAAAAAAATCTTCCGCTGGATCCCCACCGAAACAAGAAAGACAGTCACCCACGCACTGGTCACTAGCCGACTAGATTATGGAAATACCCTTTACGCCACCACAACAACCAAACTACAGAAAAAACTCCAACGCAGCCAAAACGCCGCTGCCAAACTCATACTGGACATCCCCCGTCTAGCTCACATTTCCGGTCACCTGAAAGATCTCCACTGGCTTCCCGTCAACAAGAGAATAATATTTCCGTCTCCTCACCCACGCACACAAGGCCCTCTACGACCTAGGACCCGAATGCCTCAACAAACGACTGTCCTTCTACACACCCACCCGCCAACTACGCTCTTCCAATCAAGCCCTCGCCGCAATTCCGCGCATCAATATATCCACCATGGGAGGAAGATCCTTCTCCTACTTAGCGGACAAACCCTGGAATTCTCTCCCCACTCACCTCCGCCTTACACAGAACCACCGCTCCTTCAGAAAGCAGCTAAAAACCTGGCTATTCGATAAGTAATGCACCCACCCTCCCTCAAGCGCCTTGAGACCCTCTGGGTGAGTAGTGCGCTATACAAATTACTGAATTTGAACTTGAACTTAGTGTGTGTTAGAAGGGGCAATCTCAGGGAGGACAGAGAGCCTTCTCCGGACCACCCCGGGACCCACCTCTCTCAGGAGCGCTGCCGAGCACAGGCTTGAAACCCTCGCAGGAGGGGACTTCACCTTCAAGATCGTATGCGCAGGACTTATACTGCGTTATAAATGGACACCACACAATTGAGTACTGATAACGAGTTCTTTATCAAGCAGCAGTTATTACGGTCGTTGCAGGTTAAAAGGTCATATATTTACATTCGGGTAAACAGGTTTGTAAGTCTTTGATCATAGGCGGGGTGACAAGCGGGACAGTCTCAGTACAGGGGACCAGCACCAGCGTATCCGGCGCACAGCTCTCAATCCTCGAGCCGTGGGATACGGGTCTGCTGGCGATGTTGATAGTACTGGGTGTTCCACTCACCCTCCTCGAGCCACGATGTTTCGGTAGTGCCATCGGTCCAGCCGGACCAGAGTACCCTCGAGCCGCGACTGGGTCAGTAGGGCTCGAGCAGTAATGAGCGGAGTGTCCTTTAGTTCTTGGGGAGCCGCGACCTCGTCAGCAGGGCTCAAGCAGAGATGGTTACAGGGGGCCGCGACCTCATCAGCAGGGCTCAAGCAAAGATGGTTTAAGGAGCCGCGACCTCGTCAGCAGGGCTCAAGCAAAGATGGTTCAAGGAGCCGCGACCTCGTCAGCGGGGCTCAAGCAAAGACGGTTCAAGGAGCCGCGACCTCGTCAGCAGGGCTCAGGCAAAGATTCCAAAGTTTGGGTAGCGTTCTTCTTCCAGCTGGTTGAGCCACGCCCAGGTCAGCAGGGCTCTCGTAGTCCAGGATTCAACTGCCCGCTTGTTCTCGGGCCGCCCTTGTTATAGCCCTTTCTCCCTTTGAAATCCGGGCCCTCGCAGGCGGGTATCTGATGCCGCGGGCTGATTGTTGGGGTTTCCTGCCGGCCGGCCCTTTGATCCTTTGAAGATGCGTCCGGGGTTTTCCAGACACCCAGCAGGGCCTGGAGCTAGCGCTCGGGGAGACCGGAGGTGCCATCAAAACCAGTCCTCAAGGGAAGGCCAGAGGTGTGAGGGAAACCAGTCTCCCGGGGGAGGCCAGAGGTGTGATTGAAAGTACCTGCCCTCTCTCACTCAGAGGAGGCCTCTACCCCCCAGGCATGGATCGCCTGGAGCTTAGGTTTCGCTGGAGCCAGGGTCATGCAGGGCCCATGGAGTCAGGGATGTGTAGGCAAGGGTAATGGCTACCGTAGGCCCTCTAGGGTGATGTGGGTTCTGGGCGTCCAGTACCGGGAGGATAGATGGTGGGATGCAGGGGTGTTCGTCCATTTGGTAGGGTCAGGTAGGGAGTGGGGCGGACCGGGCACAGGACGACCAGGGGTCTTCGCTGCGCAGGGGCAACTGTCGGGTCGCTAAGGGTTGGGGGGAACCACGCCACGAGGCCAGGTCCAACAGTGTGGCATCAAGTTCGCAGATCTCGCTAGTGTGGCGTCAAGTTCGCGGATATCGTTAGTGTGGCGTCAAGTTCACTGTTCTCGTTAGTGTGGCGTCAAGTTCACGGATCTCGCTAGTGTTGCGTCAAGTTTGAGGATCCTGTTAGTGCTGCGTCAAGTTCGCGGATCTCCCTAGTGTGGCGTCAAGTTCGCGGATATCGTTAGTGTGGCTGCAAGTTAGGGGATCTAGTTAGTGTGGCGTCAAGTTCGCGAATCTCGTTAGTGTGGTGTCAAGTTCACAGATCTCGTTAGTGAGGCATCAAGTTCGCGGATCTCGTTAGTGTGGTGTTGTTGGACTTGGCCCTTTTCCCCAAAAAATGTTCGCATTTTGCCCCCCTAATGTAGGATGTCTCCCCCATGGTAAAGGTTACTGTATAGGCCATGTGTGGTGTGAGACGCCATGTTAATGTATAATGTCATGCAATAGTGTGTGCATTGATTTAACCCCCATTGTAAACATGCACCCCAATGAAATGCTGTGTTTAAAATGGCTCCCATGGCTATGTGTGTGCCACCTGACTGCAGGAGGTTAGCAGTCTAGTCGTTAGGTACTCAGCCAGCCCAGCATTTGGAGGGAAAGCCTGGCACCCAGGGTGCTCTACTCCTCCCCCTGAGCCAGTTTAAACCAGTTCGCCAGAGAATTCCAGAAGCTGCTGGCACTGTCTGGGAGGGGGAAATAAATAAGGGGGATGTGCCACCATGGGCAGAGACAGAGCTGGGACAGGATTGTGAGGGGACCTGCTGCCAGAGGATACCGCCACTTGGGCCTGTGTGCTGGACCCTGCTCCCATCTATCACCCCCTCCTACTGTCCCCAGGGCTAGTGGAGCCCCACTTCAGGAGTTCAGGCGGCTGTGTAGGAGGAGGGCCACGCTACAGTGGGGATGGTGAAAGCCTACTACCCTGTTTTGATGACGCCCCCACTAACTGCTGACCTGGCCCAGTAGTGCCTACTGCTCTGTCCCCCGGGCCCCTGAAGAAGGAGGGCTCCCCAAGGTCCCTGAAGCTGCCGGGACCTTGCGCCATGCAAGCACTGCACCCAAAAGCGCCTAGAAGGGAAGGAGCATCTTGGACCCCCCCCAAGGAGGTGAGGAGTGTTACCATGGGGCTTGCTGCTGGGACTGTCTGTCCCCCTTTCGCTGTGTGCATGAGAAGCGCTGTGCCACTGGAACCTGCGGTGCCTCGTGAGTGCTGCCTGCTAAGCGCTATACTGCCTGAGCCCCCAGCGCTGTGGTAAAGGAGCCATGCCCACCTGCCCTCAGAGCTGTGCTTTCTAAGCGCTGCGCAGCTGGAAGAGGCTGCTTTTATACCCACCACATTGTATTGGCCTAGGAACTGTGGTCCCTTTGAATCGCTGGGCCTTTGAAGCGCTATGCCCACAGAGCGCCTTGCTGCAGAAGCTCTGTGTGGCCCACAAAGGAACTGATTGTCTGAAAGCGCTGCGGCTGCCTATCCCGCGTGAGGACGCGCCGCTGGTTGCCCATTTAAATAAAAGCGGGAGCCTACCCCGCGTTTTGATGCCTCTTTCGTGGATGCCCACCCCGCGTTACGCCGTGGTTGGTGCAAGCAACTCACCGTCACAGCCCTGGGAACGTGAGAGAGAAGAGGCGCTATCCCGCCTGATCACCTCCGTGGCCCGGCGCCCCTTGTCGAGGTGCCCGCTATTGCCTGCAATCCTGTTGCGGCCCCCGGAGAAGGAGAGGCCGCCGTGACATTGAAGAAGCCGCGCTGGGCTCTGCGAAGCCGTGAGGGGCGGCATCACGTGGCTGGGGCGCCGGTGACATCACCGTCCGCGCCCCACCAGCTGCCGCACACAGATTGGCTGTTGATGGCGCGCCCCCTGGAAGCTGCGCACCGATTGGCCGGCCCGCAGGAAGAAGCCGGAGGGGCTGTGGAGCGCCCACAGTACCGCGCGCATCTTGTGAGGGTGGAGGGGGCCTCGAGGCACTCTGTCGGTGCCTACCCCCTCCGCGGCAAAAATCCCTGCGGCCTGTCAGCATCCCGGGCCCCCAAGAGGAGGGACCCAGGTGGAGAGCAAGGTGGCGGCGGCCGAGACGCGAGAAGAGGCCGGCTAAAGCCCCGGGTCCCCGTTAGAGAGAAGAGGCCCGGGTGAGGCTGGGAGAAGAGCTGTCTTCGGTCGGGGCTCCAAGGAAGGGCTGAGGAGGGCCCCAGTGCCGCGGGAAAGTGTTGCCTGCCCGGAAGAGAGCAGTCGCCTGCAGGGCTCCCGGTGGTGAGTGAGCCCTGCAGCACCTACAGAGCCACCCAGGAGGCCAAAGACATTGCAAAGAGCCCGGTGAGTGGGGCTCAACTGTGAGAGGGTTGGGGGTGTGTCGGGGCATATGGTCGGTGCCCGCCCCGGGGACCATTGTGTATTTAGGGAGCCCCAGAAGAGGGACTCCCTCGCGCCACCCACACAGGACTGCCATCGCACCACTGCCCCGCTGGACAGAGGGTAGTGTCAGCGATTTGGGGCATTATTAATTTAACGGCTCCCCCATGTAGGAAGTCTGACAGGTCAGGAAGGGGGATATGTTGGAAATGCCTTAGTGCTTTACGCCCCGGTATAGGGTTGTGCCTGCAGTAATGAGTTTGCCTGATCCCATGCCGAAAGTGGAGGTCAGGCTATGAAGTTTATTTGCAGAAGGTCTTGCCTAAGGTTTGGATGCCTAGGGTTTCCATGTTACCACTGTGTACATTTGCGGGATATGCCCTATTAAAGTTATGCTCCTGTGCTTTGCCTACATGATGGTGCCCATGTTTAATGTGATTATGCCTGCCTCGGCCAGATGTTAGTATTGTGTGCCTATTGTTCCATTTTGCAGGAGGTGTTACTGCAAGGCAGGCTATGAAGTGTATTCGCAGATGTTCCTGCCTCAGGTGTAATGCCACTGTTAATAGGGTGATACCGGCCGGCAGTGCCTAGTGTTTTCAATGCTAAGTTTATGCCTAATGTTTTATTGTACGCTTAAAGCCTGCTGCTAAGGTTAGGCCAAGGATTAAGGCCTGTGTTTGCCCTGCAATACTGACCCGGTGTTTCATGCATTGGATAACGTTCTTTTTATTTCAGCTGGACACTAATGGACTTACTTACCTTTTTCTTACTTTTGCCATTTTTCCTTGTAAATAATCCCCCTGGTATCCTTTGCCCTGGTGCCAGTAGGCGCCCCATTGTGATTACTGTGCTTTACTGTGTCTTACCTTTGCAGGTTGGACCTAATACAAAAGTTATTCTTTTTCCAACCAGAAGCGGTGTCGTGTCTCTTTTGTGATGTGCCTGGTGTGTCGTCTGTGGGTACTGCGCAGGACCTGTTTATACTTAGCAGTGGACGCGTTTATCCTTAGGAAAGGATGGGTTTATCCTTAGGACGGGATGATTTTCCCCTTAGGACAGAATGTATTTATCCTCAGGGCAGTCTGTGTTTATCCTTAAGACAGGATACATTTATCTCTAGGACAAGACGAGTTTATCGTTAGGACAGGATGCGTTTATCCTTTGGACAGGATGTGTTTCTCCTTAGGGCAGTCTGTGTTTATTCTTAGGACTGGACACATTTATCCTTAGGACACCACACGTTTATCCTTAGCACAGGACCTGTTTATACTTAGCAGTGGACGCGTTTATCCTTAGGAAAGGATGGGTTTATCCTTAGGACGGGATGAGTTTACCCTTAGGACAGGATGCATTTATCCTTAGGACAGGATGCATTTATCAGTAGGACAGGATGCATTGATCCTTAGAAAAGGATGTGTTTATCCTTAGGAAAGGATGTGCTTATCCTTGGGACGAGATGGGTTTATCCTTAGAACGGGATGTGTTTATCCTTAGGACAGGATGGGTTTATCCTTAGGACAGAATGTGTTTATCCTTAGGACAGAATGCGTTTATCCTTAGGACATAATGTGTTTATCTTTAGGACAGGATGTGTTTATTCTTAGGACAGGTTGCATCTATCCTTAGGACAGGATGTGTTTATCCTTAGTAAAGGATGTGTTTATCCTCAGGACGGGATGGTTTTATCCTTAGGACACAGTTAGGTTTATCCTTAGGACAGAATGTGTTTATCCTTAGGACAGAAGGTGTTTATCCTTAGGACAGGATGTGTTTATCTTTAGGACACGATGGGTTTATCCTTGGGGCAGGATGGGTTTATCCTTAGGACGGGATGGGTTTATCCTTAGGACGGGATGTGTTCATTTTTAGGACAGGATGCATTTATTCTTGGGACAGGATGTGTGTGTTTTAGGACAGAATGTGTTTATTCTTGGAAAGGATGCATTCATCCTTAGGACAGGAAGTGTTTATCCTTAAGACAGGACGTGTGTATTTTAGGACAGAACGTATTAATCCTTAAAACAGGATGTGTTCATCCTTAGGACAGGATACATTCATCACAGGGACTGTCCCAGTGAATCCGACTGACTGCACCAGAGGGCTGCGGTTCAGTGTTACATCGAGAGGAGAGGTCAGTGACCCCCGGGACCTGCTCTCACTGCAGGAGCTAGGCAGAACACATAAGCTGCTGGGCGAACCCCAGTGACCCCATGAGATGCGTGGGGGGGGGGGGGGGGGGATTGGCATCTACCCCACCACAACTGATTGGAGCATGGAGGTCAGAGAGCCACAGCTGGTGATGCAGGAAGAGGACAGTGTAGACTTAAACCTTCCAGTGGATATTATGTCTGCAATTGATTTGTCGAGAATGCGTGACTGTCACCCTTGATGCGTTGTTCTTGTCCTGCCTGAACAGTATTGAATGCATCAGAGAGGATTAGAGCCTGACCCAGGGGCGGTGGTGTGGGTCCACGGATCTCATTAGTGTGGCACCAAGTTTGCAGATCTCGTTAGTGTGGCGTTAAGTTTGCGGATCTCGCTAGTGTGGCGTCAAGTTCGCGGATCTCGCTAGTGTGGCGTCAAGTTTGTGGATCTCGTTAGTGTGGCACCAAGTTTGCGGATCTCGTTAGTGTGGCGTTAATTTCGCGGATACGCTAGTGTGGCGTCAAGTTTGTGGATCTCGCTAGTGTGGCGTCAAGTTAGTGAATCTCGTTAGTGTGGCGTCAAGTTCACGGATCTCGCTAATGTGGTGTCAAGTTCGCAGATCTTGTTAGTGTGGCGTCAAGTTCACGGATCTTGTTAGTGTGGCGTCAAGTTCGCAGATCTCGCTAGTGTGGCTTCAAGTTCGCGGATCTCGTTAGAGTGTCGTCAAGTTCACAGATCTCACTAGTGTGGCGTCAAGTTCGCGGATTACATTAGTCTGGCGTCAAGTTCGCGGATCTGCCTAGTGTGGCGTCAAGTTCGCGGATCTCGTTAGTGTGGCGTCAAGTTTGTAGATTACATTAGTGTGGCGTCAAGTTCGCAGATCTCGCTAGTGTGGCGTCAAGTTCGCAGATCTCGTCCTGACTCCGTCAGTAGCGGTCGCTCCCCTCGCTCCCTGGCTCCTGCTGGTATCGTAGCGCTTCATTTCTAACATTGTCTGGTGCTTTAATTTTGACTGGGCTCCGTCCTGTTCATCTAAAATTGCCGCATTGCCTAATGATAGCGTAACGCTATTTTGCACAGCCCACATCGAGTTGCTCAGATTGTGTTTGCATATTGTAGCGCTTGTGTGCCAGCGTAGCGCTTTTACAGGCTTGCATTGTGTTTCTCTGTTGTATCTGTGCCTGATTGTGCCTGCGCCTCTGCCCACAACAATCTCGTCCGGTTTCCTTTCGTTATTGCTGCCATCTTGTTGTTGTTGTGCCTTCCAGCCTGCCCCTCCACCCCGCTCCCGCCTCCCAGCTGACCCTCCCTCGCCCCTCCCCCTCCACTATCCACTTATGTCAGATGCATTCGCACGCAGCGGTCACGAGCAGCGGTCACGCGCAGCGGTCGCGCCCCATGCGCGCCGAAGGTGCTCCAAAGGTAAGCCCGTCTACGCCTGTCCGCGCCTGGATCGCGCCCAGCGCCAGACCCCCTGGCCCTCGCAAAACCCACTCCAGCCGCATAACGTATGACGCCGGTACCCTCTCTGCCCTTAACCCCGGACGCATTCCACAATGCTGCGTAGCTACCCCAGGACACACCCACAGACCATTCGCCTGCCACTCATGCAAGTTCGCATGCATCAGGACCCACATCAAATCCTCCTCCTCCAAACACAGCGCCGACTCTAACCACCTGAAGTGCATCCTGCTGAACACCCGCTTGGTCCACAAACACGCCACTGAACTCTGGGACCTACTCGACACTACATCGCCGGACGACGCCTTCCTTACAGACACTTGGATGAACGCCTCATCAGCGCCCAACATCGCCATAGCCATCCCGGACGCTTACAAGATCATCCGAAAAGACCGCACCAACCAAACAGGAGGAGGCATCGCCATCGTCCATAAGAACACCATCCGAATCACGACCAGCTCCGACGATAACCTCGCGACCGCCGAACACCTTCACTTCCAGATCCACACCGACCCCAGGACCACACTTAGCGGCACCCTCATCTACAGACCACCAGGAATAGCACACAATTCATCGAAGACATCACTGACCTCATCAGCCCACATGCCCTCACCTCCGAGAACTACATTCTACTGAGAGACCTCAACTTCCACCTGCAAAAGAATAACGACAGCAACACCACCACCCTTCTGGAAAACCTGGCTAATCTCGGACTCAAACAACTTGTTGACACCCCCACCCACTTAGCCGGACACACGCTCGACCCTATCTTCACCTCCAGCAAACACATCTCCTTCGATCACACCACAGCTCTCCATTGGACGGACCACAGCTGCGTTCACTTCAGCTACAAAAAGACCACGACCCACATCCCACCACAACCTATTCCTCGAAGAAACTGGAACAAAATCACCACCGACCAACTCTTCACATCGCTTAACCAAAACCCTCCTGCCATATCATCGGACCCAAACCAAGCTGCCACCAACCTCACACAATGGATCACCCACAGCGCTGATGAATTAGCACCCTTGAAAAACCACCAGATCAAACAAGATAGCAAAAAGGCCCCCTGGTTCAACGATGACCTTAAGAAATCCAAGAAGTTATGTCGTACCCTCGAGAAAACCTGGAGAAAAAACCCAACCACTAACAACCTGACCACCTTCAAGGACGCCACCCGCAAACACCACCAATTGATCCGATCCACCAAGAAATCAGCATTCAAGGATCGACTCAACAACAACGCCCACAACAGCAAGGAACTATTCAACATCGTCAAAGAATTTACCAACCCCACTTCCGGCACCAACGACATCACTCCCTCCCAAGACCTCTGCGACTCTCTATCCTCTTTCTTCCAGAACAAAATCGCGGACATTAATAACAGCTTTGAAAACTAGTCCGAAGAACAGTCCACTCCACCCACCTCCGAACCAAAACAGTACTCTCACAACCTTTGCGCCCGGAACCCAATCACTACTGAAGACACCATCCGCCTGATGAACTCCATCCACTCAGGTTCACCAACTGACCCATGCCCCCACCACATCTTCAACAAAGCAGACTCCATCATCGCTCCCCATCTCCGCGATGTCATCAACTGTTCCTTCAACTCCGCTACATTCCCAGAAAGCTGGAAACATGCCGAACTCAGCGCCCTTCTGAAGAAACCCACAGCAGACCCCTCTGAACTTAAGAACTACCGCCCCATCTCACTCCTCCCCTTCCCGGCCAAAGTCATCGAGAAAGCTGTCAATAGCTCGCCGCCTTTCTTGAATCCAACAATTCACTCGACCCCTCACAGTCCGGCTTCCGAGCCAAACACAGCACCAAAACTGCCCTCATCGCTGCTACAGACGACATCCGAATGCTACTGGACAACGGAGAAACAGTCATCCTACTTGACCTCTCCGCCGCCTTCGACACAGTCTGTCATAACACCCTCATACAACGCCTCAGCAACGTTGGAATACAAGGAAAAGCTTTGGACTGGATCATCTCGTTCCTCGCCGGAAGAACCCAGAGAGTCTGCCTTCCCCCATTCAAATCAGAGGCCACCGAAGTCATCTGCGGCGTACCACAAGGATCATCACTCAGTCCCATTCTCTTCAACGTGTACATGAGTCCCCTCACATCCATCGCGCGACAACACAACCTCAACATCATCTCCTACGCAGACGACACCTAGCTGATCCTCTCCCTCACCAACGACCCTAACACCGCCAAAACCAATCTACACGAAGGAATGAAAGAAGTAGCCGAATGGATGAAGAACAGCCGTTTAAAACTAAACTCGGACAAAACGGAAGTCCTCATCTTAGGATCATCCCCCTCTGCCTGGGACGACTCATGGTGGCCACCTGCTCTGGGCACAGCACCCGTACATACAGATCACGCACGTAACCTGGGCTTCATCCTAGACTCCTCCCTCTCGATGACCAGACAAGTCAACGCCGTCTCATCTTCATGCTTCAACATCCTACGCATGCTCAAAAAAATCTTCCGCTGGATCCCCACCGAAACAAGAAAGACAGTCACCCACGCACTGGTCACTAGCCGACTAGATTATGGAAATACCCTTTACGCCACCACAACAACCAAACTACAGAAAAAACTCCTACGCATCAAAAACGCCGCTGCCAGACTCATACTGGACATCCCCCGTCTAGCTCACATTTCCGGTCACCTGAAAGATCTCCACTGGCTTCCCGTCAACAAGAGAATAATATTTCCGTCTCCTCACCCACGCACACAAGGCCCTCTACGACCTAGGACCCGAATGCCTCAACAAACGACTGTCCTTCTACACACCCACCCGCCAACTACGCTCTTCCAATCAAGCCCTCGCCGCAATTCCGCGCATCAATATATCCACCATGGGAGGAAGATCCTTCTCCTACTTAGCGGACAAAACCTGGAATTCTCTCCCCACTCACCTCCGCCTTACACAGAACCACCGCTCCTTCAGAAAGCAGCTAAAAACCTGGCTATTCGATAAGTAATGCACCCACCCTCCCTCAAGCGCCTTGAGACCCTCTGGGTGAGTAGTGCGCTATACAAATTACTGAACTTGAACTTGAACTTAGTGTGTGTTAGAAGGGGCAATCTCAGGGGGGACAGAGAGCATTCTCCGGACCACCCCGGGACCCACCTCTCTCAGGAGCGCTGCCGAGCACAGGCTTGAAACCCTCGCAGGAGGGGACTTCACCTTCGAGATCGTACGCGCAGGACTTATACTGCGTTATAAATGGACACCACACAATTGAGTACTGATAACGAGTTCTTTATCAAGCAGCAGTTATTACGGTCGTTGCAGGTTAAAAGGTCATATATTTACATTCGGGTAAACAGGTTTGTAAGTCTTTGATCATAGGCGGGGTGACAAGCGGGACAGTCTCAGTACAGGGGACCAGCACCAGCGTATCCGGCGCACAGCTCTCAATCCTCGAGCCGGGGGATACGGGTCTGCTGTCGATGTTGATAGTACTGGGTGTTCCACTCACCCTCCTCGAGCCACGATGTTTCGGTAGTGCCATCGGTCCAGCCGGACCAGAGTACCCTCGAGCCGCGACTGGGTCAGTAGGGCTCGAGCAGTAATGAGCGGAGTGTCCTTTAGTTCTTGGGGAGTCGCGACCTCGTCAGCAGGGCTCAAGCAGAGATGGTTACAGGGCGCCGCGACCTCATCAGCAGGGCTCAAGCAAAGATGGTTTAAGGAGCCGTGACCTCGTCAGCAGGGCTCAAGCAAAGATAGTTCAAGGAGCCGCGACCTCGTCAGCGGGGCTCAAGCAAAGACGGTTCAAGGAGCCGCGACCTCGTCAGCAGGGCTCAGGCAAAGATTCCAAAGTTTGGGTAGCGTTCTTCTTCCAGCTGGTTGAGCCACGCCCAGGTCAGCAGGGCTCTCGTAGTCCAGGATTCAACTGCCCGCTTGTTCTCGGGCCGCCCTTGTTATAGCCCTTTCTCCCTTTGAAATCCGGGCCCTCGCAGGCGGGTATCTGATGCCTCGGGCTGATTGTTGGGGTTTCCTGCCGGCCGGACCTTTGATCCTTTGAAGATGCGTCCGGGGTTTTCCAGACACCCAGCAGGGCCTGGAGCTAGCGCTCGGGGAGACCGGAGGTGCCATCAAAACCAGTCCTCAAGGGAAGGCCAGAGGTGTGAGGGAAACCAGTCTCCCGGGGGAGGCCGGAGGTGTGATTGAAAGTACCTGCCCTCTCTCACTCAGAGGAGGCCTCTACCCCCCAGGCATGGCGCGCCTGGAGCTTAGGTTTCGCTGGAGCCAGGGTCATGCAGGGCCCATGGAGTCAGGGATGTGTAGGGAAGGGTAATGGCTACCGTAGGCCCTCTAGGGTGATGTGGGTTCTGGGCGTCCAGTACCGGAGGATAGATGGTGGGATGCAGGGGTGTTCGTCCATTTGGTAGGGTCAGGTAGGGAGTGGGGCGGACCGGGCACGGGACGACCAGGGGTCTTCGCTGCGCAGGGGCAACTGTCGGGTCGCTAAGGGTTGGGGGGAACCACGCCACGAGGCCAGGTCCAACAGTGTGGCATCAAGTTCGCAGATCTCGCTAGTGTGGCGTCAAGTTCGCGGATATCGTTAGTGTGGCGTCAAGTTCGCTGTTCTCGTTAGTGTGGCGTCAAGTTCACGGATCTCGCTAGTGTTGCGTCAAGTTTGAGGATCCTGTTAGTGCTGCGTCAAGTTCGCGGATCTCCCTAGTGTGGCGTCAAGTTCGCGGATATCGTTAGTGTGGCTGCAAGTTAGGGGATCTAGTTAGTGCGGCGTCAAGTTCGCGAATCTCGTTAGTGTGGTGTCAAGTTCACAGATCTCGTTAGTGAGGCATCAAGTTCGCGGATCTCGTTAGTGTGGTGTTGTTGGACTTGGCCCTTTTCCCCAAAAAATGTTCGCATTTTGCCCCCCTAATGTAGGATGTCTCCCCCATTGGTAAAGGTTACTGTATAGGCCATGTGTGGTGTGAGACGCCATGTTAATGTGTAATGTCATGCAATAGTGTGTGCATTGATTTAACCCCCATTGTAAACATGCACCCCAATGAAATGCTGTGTTTAAAATGGCTCCCATGGCTATGTGTGTGCCACCTGACTGCAGGAGGTTAGCAGTCTAGTCGTTAGGTACTCAGCCAGCCCAGCATTTGGAGGGAACGCCTGGCACCCAGGGTGCTCTACTCCTCCCCCTGAGCCAGTTCAAACCAGTTCGCCAGAGAATTCCAGAAGCTGCTGGCACTGTCTGGGAGGGGGAAATAAATAAGGGGGATGTGCCACCATGGGCAGAGACAGAGCTGGGACAGGATTGTGAGGGGACCTGCTGCCAGAGGATACCGCCACTTGGGCCTGTGTGCTGGACCCTGCTCCCAACTATCACCCCCTCCTACTGTCCCCAGTGCTAGTGGAGCCCCACTTCAGGAGTTCAGGCGGCTGTGTAGGAGGAGGGCCACGCTACAGTGGGGATGGTGAAAGCCTACTGCCCTGTTTTGATGACGCCCCCACTAACTGCTGACCTGGCCCAGTAGTGCCTACTGCTCTGTCCCCCGGGCCCCTCAAGAAAGAGGGCTCCCCAAGGTCCCTGAAGCTGCCGGGACCTTGCGCCATGCAAGCACTGCACCCAAAAGCGCCTAGAAGGGAAGGGGCATCTTGGACCCCCCCCCAAGGAGGTGAGGAGTGTTACCATGGGGCTTGCTGCTGGGACTGTCTGTCCCCCTTTCGCTGTGTGCATGAGAAGCGCTGTGCCACTGGAACCTGCGGTGCCTCGTGAGTGCTGCCTGCTAAGTGCTATACTGCCTGAGCCCCCAGCGCTGTGGTAAAGGAGCCATGCCCACCTGCCCTCAGAGCTGTGCTTTCTAAGCGCTGCGCAGCTGGAAGAGGCTGCTTTTATACCCACCACATTGTATTGGCCTAGGAACTGTGGTCCCTTTGAATCGCTGGGCCCTTGAAGCGCTATGCCCACAGAGCGCCTTGCTGCAGAAGCTCTGTGTGGCCCACAAAGGAACTGATTGTCTGAAAGCGCTGCCTATCCCGCGTGAGGACGCGCCGCTGGTTGCCCATTTAAATAAAAGCGGGAGCCTACCCCGCGTTTTGATGCCTCTTTCGTGGATGCCCACCCCGAGTTACGCCGTGGTTGGTGCAAGCAACTCACCGTCACAGCCCTGGGAACGTGAGAGAGAAGAGGCGCTATCCCGTCTGATCACCTCCGTGGCCCGGCGCCCCTTGTCGAGGTGCCCGCTATTGCCTGCAATCCTGTTGCGGCACCCGGAGAAGGAGAGGGCCGCCGTGACATTGAAGAAGCCGCGCTGGGCTCTGCGAAGCCGTGAGGGGCGGCATCACGTGGCTGGGGCGCCGGTGACATCACCGTCCGCGCCCCACCAGCTGCCGCACACAGATTGGCTGTTGATGGCGCGCCCCCTGGAAGCTGCGCACCGATTGGCCGGCCCGCAGGAAGAAGCCGGAGGGGCTGTGGAGCGCCCACAGTACCGCGCGCATCTTGTGAGGGTGGAGGGGGCCTCGAGGCACTCTGTCGGTGCCTACCCCCTCCGCGGCAAAAATCCCTGCGGCCTGTCAGCATCCCGGGCCCCCAAGAGGAGGGACCCAGGTAGAGAGCAAGGTGGCGGCGGCCGAGACGCGAGAAGAGGCCGGCTAAAGCCCCGGGTCCCCGTTAGAGAGAAGAGGCCCGGGTGAGGCTGGGAGAAGAGCTGTCTTCGGTCGGGGCTCCAAGGAAGGGCTGAGGAGGGCCCCAGTGCCGCGGGAAAGTGTTGCCTGCCCGGAAGAGAGCAGTCGCCTGCAGGGCTCCCGGTGGTGAGTGAGCCCTGCAGCACCTACAGAGCCACCCAGGATGCCAAAGACATCGCAAAGAGCCCGGTGAGTGGGGCTCAACTGTGAGAGGGTTGGGGGTGTGTCGGGGCATATGGTTGGTGCCCGCCCCGGGGACCATTGTGTATTTAGGGAGCCCCATAAGAGGGACTCCCTCGCGCCACCCACACAGGACTGCCATCGCACCACTGCCCCGCTGGACAGAGGGTAGTGGCAGCGATTTGGGGCATTATTAATTTAAGGGCTCCCCCATGTAGGAAGTCTGACAGGTCAGGAAGGGGGATATGTTGGAAATGCCTTAGTGCTTTACGCCCCGGTATAGGGTTGTGCCTGCAGTAATGAGTTTGCCTGATCCCATGCCGAAAGTGGAGGTCAGGCTATGAAGTTTATTTGCAGAAGGTCTTGCCTAAGGTTTGGATGCCTAGGGTTTCCATGTTACCACTGTGTACATTTGCGGGATATGGCCTATTAAAGTTATGCTCCTGTGCTTTGCCTACATGATGGTGCCCATGTTTAATGTGATTATGCCTGCCTCGGCCAGATGTTAGTATTGTGTGCCTATTGTTCCATTTTGCAAGAGGTGTTACTGCAAGTCAGGCTATGAAGTTTATTCGCAGATGTTCCTGCCTCAGGTGTAATGCCACTGTTAATAGGGTGATACCGGCCGGCAGTGCCTAGTGTTTTCAATGCTAAGTTTATGCCTAATGTTTTATTGTACGCTTAAAGCCTGCTGCTAAGGTTAGGCCAAGGATTAAGGCCTGTGTTTGCCCTGCAATACTGACCCGGTGTTTCATGCATTGGATAACGTTCTTTTTATTTCAGCTGGACACTAATGGACTTACTTACCTTTTTCTTACTTTTGCCATTTTTCCTTGTAAATAATCCCCCTGGTATCCTTTGCCCTGGTGCCAGTAGGCGCCCCATTGTGATTACTGTGCTTTACTGTGTCTTACCTTTGCAGGTTGGACCTAATACAAAAGTTATTCTTTTTCCAACCAGAAGCGGTGTCGTGTCTCTTTTGTGATGTGCCTGGTGTGTCGTCTGTGGGTACTGCGTGGATGCTTCAAACATATCCTCAGGAGTTTGGCCTACCCGCTCTGCTCCATGCTACCCCCCGTAGAATTGGCAACCCCATTTCTAATAGGCGTCATGTTCACGGATCTCGCTAGTGTGACGTCAAGTTCGCGGATCTCGTTAGTGTAGAGTCAAGCTCGCCGATGTTGTCTCTGCAGCTTTGCTTCTATCTCACGGTACATGGAGTCCAGCCGCGTTGTACGAGGAGCACACAGTGTGCTGCGCTCCAACAAGTCACCTGGGAGTGGAGCAGGCTCTGCATCTCCACACGCAGACAACAGACTATGGCGCCTGAGACGGAGCAGGGCAGAAGAGCCTCTATTTCATGACGCTACCCAGGAATCAGGGAGGGTGGGGTCCCGAACATAACCATGTATTGTTGGGCAAGTACCCTAAAAAATATCGGACACATGCTTAGCTCAGCACAATCCCCCTCAATTCATAAACTTACAATGGGGGGAAAACTAATGGTTTGTTGTTGGAAAATCTGGAACCTAGCTACTACAAAAAAAGAAAAATGTAAGTTCTTGTTAGGGGCTTTTCGAGTATGGCGACAATGTAAAAAGAAAATAAATGTACCTAAATATAATTACTATGCGCTGCTATGGAGGACACCCATGCTACCGGTGAAATTCCATGACTCGATAGTAAGGAATTGGTCGCTAAACGTAATCCTACAGTTGGGCAATCAATTTTCTGGAGAATATATAAACTCATTTGGGGATCTTTGGGAGAAATTTGGGATTCTCAATCAGCAGTTCTTTAAATAGCTCCAGCTTCGGGATTTTATAAATAAGTTGTTGAATACCTCCGGGTCAATGATTCGAATGTCTATTATCGAGGCAATTGATAAGGGAGCTAAGATTGGTCTTATTTATGACCTATTGATGCAAAACCTACCAGACAATTTAGAATCTCAGCATGCTAAATGGGAACATAGGTTAGGGACAGAGGGTTTGATGCTGCAAGAATCCTTGGATATAGGTGATACGGTGTTACTAACAGCTGGCCTGAAGAGCCAACACTTTAAAACTCTAGGGCATATTATCAAGCACGGTGTTAACATTATCGCCGCTTTAGCAGCAGAAAACTACTGCTAAATCGGCGATAATGGGCTTGATAATACGCTGTAGAGAATTCCCAAAGAAGACCGTGTTCACACCAGACCATGGGATTCTATGGGAATTCACAAGGGCATTTTATCAAGCCCATTATCGCCGCTTTAGAGGCAGTTTTCTGCCGCTAATGCAGCGATAATGTTAATGCTGTTTCTTGATAAGAAGCGGCAGGTAAAGGATACTGTGGGCATCTGGTTGGGATGGGCGAAGATCAGGTTAAGCGTATGACCCGCTACTTAAGCAGCACCAATTCCAAGTTTGGAGCGAACGTGAAGAGTATGAGTCATTAAAGCCTGTAGTGGTGCCTGCAGCGAACCTCAAATAATAAGGGGACAGGCGGGTCGTAAATGTAGGAGAATTAATAAATAAAAAATGTATGTAGTAAGAGTATTGCTAGGCCCATCAGCTCATATGTACTATTGGACAGAAAAGTGAGGAACAGAGACTAAATAAATCTGAGCTTCAAGAGCTTAGCAAGCGGCAATGTGTTCCGAGGAACTGAGCAGAGTCTATGACTGACTGCCAGCATGCCCCTGGGTTTCTCAAAACAAAGATGAGAGCGATACAAAAATGAGTTTGAAAAGCAAGAGGGGGTTGAAGCCACATGCTTCCAGATTCAGTAACAAATAAAACCTCAAGTGTATGTTCAAGAATCAAACGATGTATGTAAAAAACTGCATTAATGCGCTCTCTCTTAAAAACACATTGGACATACATTCTTGAGAGGATCAGTCCATTATGATGCTCAAAACAACTGTAACTAAAGTGTTAGTTTTCCCAGTACTCATCGGAAGTGATTTTGGGTGATGACAAAACAGCAACAACTGGGACTACCTCTATGGCTCTACGCGGAGCATTACTGTAAGTAAATTCTGCATGTTGTGTTATCACTAATAGCAGTTGTTAACCTGTCTTTTACAGTACAAACTCTAAAGACTGGTTCACACGTTCCATCTGTATATCAGTTTGTGGATGATAAACGAGCATCAATTTTATGATACACAACCAGCCTTCCAAAATCTGGACACAAATTCATGCCTATGGTCAGTGATTATCACAGAAGGTAATCCAAGTAACCTAATGGCACGTTGTAAGGAGATGTTAGTTAATTCTTTACCGCTGTGTATTTTTTGTAAAGGCACAATTTGTGCTTTTGTAATCAGTAAATCGACTACAACTTTAATTGCAGCGAATCCTCCTGTTTTAGAGAAATCAGTGACAAAAACCATGCTGATTGGTATGAGTTGTAGTAGACTAAATAGCGGTGTGTAAGAACGTTTGGCAATTGCAAACATCGTATAATGAATGAATGCACATCCTTGAACTGAGTTTTCCACTAAAACCATATCTAATAAAGTCTGTAATGTTTTTGTTTTTACGGAATGACCCGCCTGAGCTGAGGGATGACACTATTAAAAAGCTTGTTCTTGTAATTAGTCATTAGTTAAACAGACCATCGTTAATATTAGAAATTGGGTCTCTCAAACACTCACCTGAATTTAGTTATTTTGATTCTAATCATTCTTTTGTCCAGAAATGAGTCCATATCAATCAAGCCTATTACAGTACTTGTAAGAAACTCAGTGGTACGTGAGGTTCATCTTGTTTCTCAAAACTTCCTATCCTCAATAAGGCACAGGCTTTTTCATTAGTAGACCCTGATTGAGAAGTTACTACAAAATCAAATTCCCTACAAAATAGCATCCAAATCATCTGAATACAAAAGTTGTAAATTCCTGTGGTACAAACAGTTTATGAGTGTGTGATAAGCCTAAGAGGTAATGCGTCCACTCTTGGAACGCCATCTTGATCAGTAATATCGCGTGTTCACCGATGGTGTAATTCTGGTCTTTGGGAAGAAGTGTCTTGGAAAGATCGAAAGATCGACACTGGATGCAGATATCCAGACTTTGAATCCCTCTCAAGACAGAGATCCAACAGCAAACTGAGAAGCTTCTACCAGAAATGTAACGCAGGGTGCAGATGCGCCACACTGAAACGATTGCTGAATTCTCCTTTAACCTTTAAACACCTGCTCAGCTTCTGTCTGCTACATAAAGAGACCCCCGTTTTACCAAAATTGTGTGATGGGGAGTCACACGATTGAAAAAAATTCAATAAATCCTCTATAAAATAGATGGACTGAAAGTAACTTTGAATTTCCTTACCATTAATCAGTTCAGAGTAGTAACAGAAATCCTAAAAATGTAAATTAATTTCTTTAAAATGTGCAGTTTCTATTTGGGTGTAAGGGGGGCGCTCTTTCAAGCATTGCAAAACTCCTTGAACAGGCGCAATTTGCTCTTGTTCCAATTATGGACATATTTATTTTTATTTATTTATTTCTTTATTTCGGCCAATTGTGACCATAAAAGACACATATACACATTAAAAAGCAAGGGATCATAGCAACATACATACAACAACATTTCAAGTCAATAAATTTAAAATATATTGTAAAAATTAATTTTTACCACCTCAGTTTAAAACATATTTCATTATGGCTGTAAACTTTTGTAAACATATGCAGAGGTCCTGCTCAGAGTACCTGACCATTTTTCCTGCGAGTAATGTAAACAGAATAGAGGAACCTGCTTATACTAAATACAATGAACTGGGTTGTAGTGCTTTTTATGATCCTATAGGCTATAGAACAGGATCTGGTTCCTAGAGGGGACACATGGGTTTTAACCATTTCTTTCGAGCCTTCATGTAGGCACTACATATAAACAGCATATGAACCTCATTCTCCATACAGGGGTTTAAACACATGGGGCAACACCCGCTTTTGACATTTAATTCTCCCAGTCTTTTCTGTGACCATCGTTCTGTATTATAGTTCAGCATAAGGATCCCATATCTGAACTTCAAATAAAGGGACTTTGCAATAGGTGGCTCAATTTCATCCAAAAATGATTCAAAGCGAAATTTATCCTTAAAGGATAGAAAGTCTTGAATTGCGGACCCAACTCTACTTCCATGTACGAGCTTGTCACTCATGTGAGACCAGAAGGCACGCTTAACTATTAATTTAGAAGAGGCCGGTAAATTATCAGGATTCTCCCACATTGAGTACAGGCCCAGGAGCGTAAACCATTTTTTGATATGTACAAGCCACTGGATGGAATTAAAAGAATCAAGGTTCAGCAGTTCTTGTAGACCATTTCTGTACCAGTTCTGGGGTGGTCCATAACCTAACCCAAAACATTAATGGTCTTGAAATGGCAAAATAGTCTGTTCTTTTAAAGTTCAAATCAAGCTGGAGGGGTATTAAAGGTGTACTATTTGGGACCCTTACAATGGCTCGCATGAATTTGTTGTCCAAGCCCTGAAAGCTATCTCTTGCCCAAGGTCCCCATATCTCCGCTCCATACAACACAGCAGATTGGATTTTAAATTTAAAAAGTTCTAAAACAGGGGTTACACTCTTACTTGTACTTGCGTTCAATCTACATATGATTGGCTTAACGTTGTGGGCATATGATATCTTACTTTTCTCAATTTGGGCTTTCCAACTTAGTTTTGAATCAAGTGCAACACCCAAATAAGAAAAGTTTTCCACAGTTCCTAATTTCTGACTATTCAAGGTCAAAAACCCTCTGTCTGGTTTGCTGGGATATCTGCATTAATTTCCAGACCCTTTGTGATGCAGTATTGGCTAAAGGAGTTTAGGGGTGCCTGGAGTCCCTTCTTGGTCTGAGATATAAGAATAGTATCGTCCGCAAAGAGCAACGCAGGCACCCTTTCTCCATTGAGCTGCGGGGAATCATTAATACAACCATTCAAATATTCAGGAGCATCATTGACAAACAAAGAAAACAAGGTAGGGGCCAAGACGCACCCTTGGCGAACCCCACGTTCAATAGGGATGTTGCGCGTCAGCTTACCATTTGGACCCCACCTGATGTTTGCATAGTTTCCAGCATGCAGCTCAACTATTTGTGCCAAAAGGCACCCTGGTAAGCCTACTTCACTTAAGGTTTTCCAGAGCAAGCTGCGAGGGACAAGATCGAATGCAGCTCTCAGGTCAACGAAAGCTACATACAAATGACCTTTCCTAATATGCACGTACTTCCAGATCAAACAACAGAATCTAAATATTTGATCTATGGTGCTGGTCTTACTCCTGAACCCAGCTTGGAATTTGGAGATTATTTTAGAATCCTCCAGCCAGTCATTGATCCTGAATAATAAGTGTTTGGCATATAGTTTTTGCAGAGTGTCCATGAGACTAATTGGTCTGTAGTTAGAGGGTATCAGTCTATTCCCTTTTTTAAAAATCAACACAACTTCCGCAGCACGCCAACTATCCGGAAAGCGACAATTTGTGGACAGAATATTAAACAAACGGTTCACATAAGGAGCCCATACCCCAGTATCATGTTTATATAGGTCCCCAGGTATTTTATCAGGGCCTGGTGCTTTAGTGTTTTTTAATTCATTAATCGCCCTTATTGTTTCCTCCAATGTAAAGTCAAGGGGTTCAATAGGAGGAGGAGACCATGGAATCTTGTTGTTATCACCATCATATTGTTTGTAAAGGGATGTAAAATGGGTCACCCATGTCATTTCGTCCAGAAACATGTCTTTCACAGCTCTGCCTGCGTGTCCCTCGTTTGCCACCAGCCTCCAAAAGCCAACGTTGTCATTAATTTTTGCAGCAGCTAGCATTTCAGCCCAAATCGACTCCTCCCATAATTTTTTTGATGTTTTTTGGGCACATTTATATACCTCCCTTGCAAGTTTAACTTCATCTTTTGATTTACTTTTAATGGCAAGTAGTAGGTTTTTCTTAGCCATCCTGCATGAGTGGTCGAACCATAGTTTTCCGTGACTTCCCACTCTTATGTTTTGTTGTTTTTTCCTTGGCATTTTTGACAAATAGGTTTTTAGTTCACTAAAGAATGCATTGTGGAGTTCGATAAAGTGTTCAAAGTGTACAGGTAAAAATGATTGTCCAGCTATTTGTTCAAACGTTTTCTCAAAAAGAGAGTACACCGATGCTAGAGCCTTGCCATCCGCCAAAATATAGGGCCATTTTACAGCACGTCTATTGTTATTTATATGTACGTCCTCACACATTTTTCCGTTGGTGAGGTAGCTGAGTTGGCGAGAATATCACTAAGCATTTGCACATCAATGTAAAGTTCCAAAGGATAGTGATCACTTTCCCCCCTACTTGCCACTTTTAAGTCAATCAAATAATGCCAAATACTAAGTGACACAAGTATGAAGTCTAGATTGCTATTGGCTTTCGCAAAGGTTGGTTGTTTTATCAGGTCCGAGGGGAGGCGGCCGTTACATGCTCTAAGGCCATGATCTGCAGTTAGCCTTAGCAGTTGGCCGGCCAAGGTAGAATACTTAACAAATTTTGAAGTTTCAAGCTGGGGAATTTTGTACACTTGGTCTTCATCCTCAAAAACATCATTGATGCCAGAAACAGGTTCAAAATTGCAGTTTAGATCACCTCCCAAAATAACCGGAGTGTCTCCAACAACATTTTTCAAAAAAAGATCCAGTGTTTCCAAAGTAGGTGAGACCTTGGAATGGCCAATTGGTCTATTGTAGACATTGATGATGTAACATTCGTTTCCGTTTGAGGGTACAACCTTTAAAGCCAAAATGTCAGGAGTACCTGTATCAATTGATTCAACCCTCATGACCAAGGTAATTTTAAGCCATACGATCAGACCCCCTGATGGTCTTCCTCTGTCTGATTGGACTGCCTCAATCCCATAGGTTTTATATCCGACCCTGTGCGGAACTTCAATCGCCCAAGTTTCTGTAAGCAAACAAAGGTCACTGGTGTCAACATAATTAGCCCATTCAGGATCCTTTAGATTTTTGCCAACACCAGCGATATTCCATGACAGAACAAGCAAACGTGGTGTTAGGCTCTGATCATCAGGGGCTGGCATGGATACCGGCTGGTGAAGTACACTACCTAACTGTAGATCGGCAGTTTCTTTCTCTGCCTCTTTAACCATATCTCTAGCTACAGTATTAGTTCCCCCAACCAGACAACCCTTATCCAGGCTGTGACATACTTTATCAGCTGGTAGAGACAGTTCCTTATTCTGGTGGTTCCACATTCTACTACATATCCTACCTACAGCACCGTTACTATCTGAGGTCATTCGTTTGTCTGTTCTAGGATAAAAACTATCATTACCAAGAGTGCAGTAGGTGTCATATAGCTTGGGAATGCAATCTGGCATAGTTCCAAGTCAGTCGACGGCATCTAGACAACTGTACCTATTGAAAGTGGGAATACCAGACCACATATTTCGATCAACCTGTCTAGCCAAGTTATGTGCGTAACCGTGATACTGATTAACAGTATTCCAGTTAGGTCCATAATGTGTAGGCCTGGGTGGAGGGTAAAAAAACGATAAGGGCCTAGCTTCAATGGGTGGTGTATCTCCATATGATTTCCATTTGCAAATCTGTTCTGCACTATGGGGTTCCTCAAAAGAAATGACTATACAGTCACCCATAATTGACTTGGCCATGGGTCCAACCCACGGCACCCTACGAACCATAAGGATTTTGCTTTTCATGTGGTTCGGGATGGGTTTATTTGAATTTAACCAATATATCACTTTGTTCTTTAGAGATTGGAAATTCTCTTCATATTGGCTTTCTAATTCAGGCACCCCTGTAAGAACGGCTACAAATGGGCTGGCGTCAGGTGGCAAGTCTATATACCCTCCTTTAAAGTTATTATACACATGGCCAGTTTGATAATTTGGCTTGCTAGTAGTATTGGCAAAAGATCTATCAGAGAGGGGTTTGCTACTGACGGGGATATTATGAGGGTGGGCAGAAGGATTAGATGGGGGTTTCTGTGGAGCCAGTACATTAGGGATAGGAGAGTGGGTGATGGCGGCATTTGGCAGTTGAGACGTTTTACTTTGGACATGACCTTTCTGCAGGGGTTTGTTAGTGGTATTTACAGATGATGAGGTTGAGGGTAGTGAGTTTGATTTATCAGTAGTATTAGTTAATGGTTTTGTATTTATGTTTTTAGATGTTCCCTCTTTTTGCTGCTGTACGCTAGTTTGTTTTTTATTCGGAGGTAGCACAGGAGCAGTAGCTGGAGCTTGCTTAGGGACTGTGGGTACATCGGTACAATTAAGGCTTAGGCTAGATAGTGTGATGACACTTTTCTCTACCTCAAGCAACTGGTTCTCGATACCAATTAACCTGACTTCTAGGGGCCTAAGTAGTCTCTTAAGCGTCTCCCACACCAGTTTTAGAAACTCTTCCCTTCCCCCTTCCTGTTCTGTCATATTCAAAGAGTCTCTCTGGCCCTCATGAACAGAATGGTCAGCCATTATAATCGAGTTTTGCTCATCTATGCTGTCATTAACACCTTCTGCAATTAGAGGTGCTTGGTCAGATATGTTGTTATCAATAGTTACACTAGGTGTGTGTGGGGCACCCCCTATAATGTTTTGGCTAAGGGCTACCTTTGCCTTTTTCCTAGCATATGCAGTTAGATGTTTGTGTTTTCTCTTGTGTTTTAGTGATACCTTAGCAGGCACCTGGCTTTTGATCGATTCTATTTCCACCAGTGCCTTTTGATTCTCTGCATTTTTGGTGCCCTCGATATTCCCTATCAGAGGATCCGGAGGTGGAAAGCTTTCGGATTCAACACTGACAGAAGGCCCAGTGGGTGCGAGGTCATGATTAGTAAAGGGGGTTGTTTCCTCAGCAATAGAGTGAACCTCGGCCAGGGTGATAATTGGTGTGGGGCCAGTAGTGCGCTCAGGAGTTTTTGAGATAGCAATACTACCTAAAGAGGATTTTTTCTTTAGCGCTAATTCGGTAGAGAGCCTCCTAGCAGACTCCAACTCTAGGGATACTCTGTGCTGGAGTTTGGTTATCTCGTTATCAATTGAAAGACTAGTCCTAGTGATAAAATCATCTAGGGTGCCTGTGGCCTTTTTCGAGGTCTTAGTAGACTTACTCCTAGTTTCACGGACAGACATTATGTGGGCAATAGGTGAGTTAAAAACAAAGCAATGAACCCAACTACATATCTCACATAAGAAAACCAAGAGGGATGGCCCGGTCCGGTCTTAATCGGTCTATAACGGCCTAAAACGGCCCTGTCTTTGCCCAGTCTTCGCCCGGGCTGCGTCCCGCGCTGCGGGAGTAGGATGTTGTAATGTAGGGGGCGAAAAGGGCGGGGGCGGGCCAGCAGGGAGAGCGGACCGGAAGCTATCCGTCGGTCTTGCAGGGACTTCTGGGAAATGAAGTCCCTGCACGCTCGCAGCCCCGCTGGTTCCTCGCGCCCCTTACCGCCTTGCCGCCTGAGTCCTGAAGTGCTCCTCCAAGGTGCTGCTGTCACCAACGCCCACCGACGAAGCGGCACCCGCGAAGCAGGTGCGGCGAGAAGTGGGCTGGTGGACTCGTGCGCTGCTGGGATGATGCGCTGGTGCACTACAGTGCCTCGTCAGTAATGCCAGAAACCTCCGTTTGGAAAAGTGAGTGTCCCACAAGGTAGAAGGGGAGGAACACTTTTATGATCCTTTGATGGGCGGGGGGCGGGCCAGCAGGGAGAGCGGACCGGAAGCTATCCGTCGGTCTTGCAGGAACTTCTGGGAAATGAAGTCCCCGCACGCTCGCAGCCCCGCTGGTTTCTCGCGCCCCTTACCGCCTTGCCGCCTGAGTCCTGAAGTGCTCCTCCAAGGTGCTGCTGCCACCAACGCCCACCGACAAAGCGGCACCCGCGAAGCGGGTGCGGCGAGAAGTGGGCTGGTGGACTCGTGCGCTGCTGGGATGATGCGCTGGTGCACTACAGTGCCTCCTCAGTAATGCCAGAAACCTCCGTTTGGAAAAGTGAGTGTCCCACAAGGTAGAAGGGGAGGAACACTTTTATGATCCTTTGATGGGCGGGGGCGGGCCAGCAGGGAGAGCGGACCGGAAGCTATCCGTCGGTCTTGCAGGGACTTCTGGGAAATGAAGTCCCCGCACGCTCGCAGCCCCGCTGGTTCCTCGCGCCCCTTACCGCCTTGCCGCCTGAGTCCTGAAGTGCTCCTCCAAGGTGCTGCTGCCACCAACGCCCACCGACGAAGCGGCACCCGCGAAGCGGGTGCGGCGAGAAGTGGGCTGGTGGACTCGTGCGCTGCTGGGATGATGCGCTGGTGCACTACAGTGCCTCATCAGTAATGCCAGAAACCTCCGTTTGGAAAAGTGAGTGTCATATGGACATATGGACATATTGAAATATCACTAAATACACAATGACAAACACATGGAAAAAGTCTTGAAGTAAGTCATTTATGATTAAAAAATAAATAAAATGAAAGCAGCCAGGTCATTTCAGAGCCTAAAGGTATGACACATTACTCATGGAGCCCATATTTAGTCCAAAATGTGGTCTTCCACTCACCTCTATCTTGAGATCTGATAAGATGGTACAACCCGGGCAAGTCCACTTTGGAATAAATGGTGTCTTTGCATACCTGATCAAATAACACTTAAAGGCAGAGGATACAACTTAATTATGATTTAGTTTAATACCCAGTACAGGTGCAGAGGCCACCTGGTGAAGACACTGGCAGCAGTGAATGTCGTACAAATCCTGTTAACAGAGGGTCAAAGTATTATTGTAGGTGCTCACTTTCTTGCTCACTTAAAGTGATGACTACGTTATAACAGTTCCTGGTTGAAGATCAATACGGCAGTCTGAGTGTTGGTGGGATACTACTGTGTACATCGTGAAAGCAATCAGAGAACTCCTGTTGCAAAAGGAAAATGCTACTTACCAGTATGCATCTGTTCTTGGCATGTAGATCTCACACTGAGCGTTAGATCGCCACCTGGTGCTGGGCTCGGATGATTGCATGTTGTTGTCTTGGAAGAAATCTTTGTAATCACGAGATAGGGAACTCCTCCCTTGGACGATAGTGCACATGTGCATCTACTCCATCCTTAGATTGTTATTTTCCGCCACTGGGTTCGGATGGAACTTTTACTCTCCTGTTCGAAATCTACTTTCTAAGTAGTTAGACGTGTCAAAAACGAACTTAAACTCTTCTAAACAACTTTCGACATCAAGAACCATCGACTTAACCTCATCCATTTGATGACAGTTTGTGACTTCATCATGCCACAAGATAATTCAGTGTAAATTACAGACTGAACTGGCTCACATTCAGTCCCCCTATGGAGTTAGCTGTATATCTGGTGAAGCACCTGGAGAGCACGGGACCCACATCAGGGCATACCCGTCCCACTTAGGGCGACAAATGCAAAAAGAACAATTGATGGTCGTAATACTGAACAATGTCAAACATTCACCCCGTGCTTGCTGTGCCACTGGATTCAAGCTAGCCTGGCTGATGAGGAGTGATACCCCACAACTAGTCCCAGGATGTTTGTTTACCAGTCCGGGGACCACCTGGCAGCTCGGTATGGACTTTTCCCATGGGGAGCAGGGTCAAGTTTGATTTGCACGCGAAGGCTGTGGAGCTGTGTTACGGTGTCCTGTGCTGCGCTGTGCCCCCCAGACTGCCATCCCAGTGGGAACACAGACAGCTTTCTGGCCAGAGGCGGCTGAGCCACCGAACAGCTGCTGAGCCTCCGGGGGGGGCAGCCTGCTCACATCTAGCAGCGAGTGCTCGGCATTTTCCAGCATTTCCAGCGTTTCCAGCCTGCCTACAGCCCACAGCCCACAGTCCATCACCGGCTCTCGTCTTCTTCGTTTTTTTTACACACAGGACGGACGGCAGCGAGTACGCAAGAGCATCTAGCACCTAGCGGGAGCTCGGGGGAGCAGCTGACGTTGGGAAGTTAGTGGAAAAACAAGCATCAGCAAAAGCAACTGGCAATGGCAATAGGCTACAGGCAACAGGCAACAGCACGCCCCCAAGTCTGGGGGGGAAATCAGGTGTTCACAGCGGTGCTTCACCAGGTCCACGGTGCAAAGAGAAGCAGAGCAGAGAAGAGAAGAAGGGCACAGCAGAGCTATGAGCAGAGAGGAGCGAGTCGAGGTGGTGGAAATGGGAAACACACGACGACGAAATCAGCAGCAGCACACACACCGTAAGTCTGTGAGTCTGTGAGTCTTCTGCGTCTGTGAGTCTTTTACGGTTCCCAAAACCCTCCCAAACCCCTTCAGCTGCTCTCACTACACTGCACTGCTGTCCGCTGTCCCAACAGAACAGATCAGAGGATCTGAAGAGGATCAGAAGCGGGAAAAGCCAGAGGCCACAGGACAGTGGAGGGTGAGACTGACCACGAGACCGCATTGCTGTCCCCGCCGTACCCTACGGGGGCTTGCAATACCAGGCACTGCGAAGAGGGCTGGGGGAAAAGCCCGACTGACCCACCACCCCACCACCCCAACTACATCTCCCCAACCTCCCTTCTTGGGCCCTTTCCAAGCATGAGGTCAGGCAAGAAAAGGGCCCAGCCCAAGACTAAGTCCAAATCCAAGTTAAAGTCGAAGGCCACGACAACAGCCAAACAAAAGGACAATAGAAACCAAGCCAGTGGAAGCCGGGACTCATCTCTAGAAGAAGTTGGAGCATGTAGCGATCAAGCCTTCAAGGCTGTGATTTCTCGTCCCAATCTTCACCAACCAAAAATCACATCAAAATTTAAATTTTTGAAGGACCCACTTTCCACCATCTTTTCGTCCAGTGGGAAAATCTTGGGCCTCCAGGACTCCTTACTTCCACTATCCCCTCTTGAACTGCAAAAAGATCAACCCTCGGGCCAAGCTGGAGATATCATTAACACTCCTCTCGTAACAGACGGCTTACCTGCACAGGGTGCACTTGCTCATGGTAAAACAGGGACAGCGGGAGAGGGGGAAGGGGAGTTTACGAACAGGGCCATTCGCAGCCCACTTGCACCACGGTCAGGTGACAGGGGGGCCAGGCCAGGCCTACGCTCATCCCCCCTCCCAAGCACACTAACTCCTCACCTACCCCAACCACTTCACTTTTACCTTCAACTAGTCAGAAGGTAAGGCATTCTCTGTGCAACCTCACGTCCTGCAGTGGTAAGGACTCTAACCAATGGCAAGAAGATCTAAGCAGCCTTAACCCAAACAACACGTCAAAGACAGCTAATATCCTCTCGCACAAACTGGATGTCTCAAAATTGTGCCAACAACCCAATGAAGAAAATGCAGAAGAGCAGAGTTCCAATAAACACCGGAAGGAGGCCGTGGAAAACAAACCAAACTCTGGGGGTGACGGCCAGTCAACCTAACTTATCTGGAATCACAGGAGTGGGCTGATCTAGTTGCTTCCTACATCCCAGCTACACCGGTTAAACTATCTCTGCCCACAGATGAACTAAACAACAAAACCCAGTCGACCAAACAGGCTCCCGACCAGGAGGCTATACTCTCGACTTCAATGATTTCACAAAATTTTTCTTTTTCCTCAACACCCAATAAATCTTCAACCCAAAAAAGGTCAAAACCTAGGACTCAAGCACCAAAAGTGTCGAACACCTGGGACATTCTTTTAAACATAACTGTAGACACTCTCCACTTTCAATCTGACAAAATTGACTTACAGTTGACTCTACTGAACACCTTGGCTGTCTATGTGGGGCAGATTGACGAGAAACTCGGCCAACTAAATTCTTTAATCGGCAGAGCCCAGCAGGAAGCAAAGTTGGCGTACAGCTGCGGCCCTATCATCGACAAATTAGCAGCACTCCCAGAAATAGTATCTACTCTGCTAGAAGGCCTGCCAAAAGGGCCTCACGTAAGGGACCAGTACATCAATCCCCGTGAAACACCCATTCTCGAACCCTGAAGAGAAGAGTCCATTACTGCTAGTATTATAGACAAGGCTGTACTGGCACCACCAGCGAGCTACTTGTCAGCACGCTCCTCTTCACCTCCCAAGGTCCACGTGCCAATTCAGAACGCCAAGGGTCGGCGTCAGCAAAGAAGGAAAGGTCGTAACAAACTAACAATCTCAAGTACGGCAGAAGTTTACCCACTCTTTAGGTCTGAAACCAGACAGGAGCTGCAAGATCAGGGCCCAATCACAGTAAACAACGCAAGTACAGAACAAACTTCCACAGCGCTCAGCGTTTCTTCAAAAGGGGAACACGTGGCAGTAATCATAGAGGCACCTACACAGGGTCCGGCAGGGCCCTGCCCACCTGCGAAACCGGCAATTCAAATATTACGGTAAATCGTGGCCCTGGAAAAGGGAAGGACGTTAGCCCCTCCATATCACTACCAACATTCGAACCAAGGGGGGCCCCTCCAAAGCACAGTCCGGATTCGGCACGGGACGCTATGACCACCGCTCACTGTGAAAGATCACGGGCTCAAGAACCCATGCAAACAGGGCCTTCGTGCACCCAAACCCAGTCATACTCCTCTATAGTGGGGGACCTCACAGCTCACTCTGCCACTGAATCCCGTAAATTCTCCTCTGGTGACACCCTCATAGAAATCTTAACACAGTCCGACACTAACAACAGCTCAGACGGAGGATCAAAACAGGAATTCTAATATTATCCCACCAGCTCAGACGGATGATCAAAATAGGAATTCCACTATTATCCTCTTTACCCCAGAGTACGAATCAAAGGGTGCATTCGATATTCTGAATAGAGGTAATCTACTTCGTCTCCTTAGCACCATACTATCTCTAAATGGTTTATGCTCAGCTGACCTTCTATCTGTAGAATTCATAAAAACTGACAAAACACAGGATAAGGAAGCGACAAAGGTGACCTGGATTTCGTCCGAAATTGTAAATAAAATCCTAGACGAGCAAAACATTCTCAAAGCCTGGGGGATTAAACCTGCCCTACATCATAACATAGGATATCCGCTTCCCCTGCTCGAGAGACCCCAGTACAGACCAGTTACAAATAACTCGATGACAACGTCAGTGCTTAGGGGCGAATTGGGTCGATCTCCTACAAAAATACGGACAACATTCACCCAAAAGAGCTTGACGGTCTCTAACTTGGACAATCCAGATGATCATCGGCTATTTAGAATAAGGAACACACCAAGTCACCCACATGACAAGGGAACCCAACAGAGCCAGGCTCGCATTTGGCCACTTCACTTCTGAAACTATGCTCGTGGAATCTACATGGGCTCAACGACATGGCAACAGACACTGAATTCCTACAATATGTGAAATTATTTGATATTATCCTCCTTCAGGAAACATGGCTGGAGGATCCAGCACACATAGAAGGCTACACCTGCTATCACTCCCCAGCCACAAGAAAAAGTAAATTTGGCGGGCTGGCGGGCTGGCGGGTGGCTTAGCAACTTACATCAAAATCTCATACGTCAGCAGTGCACAGGAATTTACCACCAACTCTCCTGCCATAAATACAGTTCAGATTACATTAAATCTTGGGGGGAAAAAAAGAAGAGGTGCTGCTGATTAGCACCTACATCAACCCAAAAAAGAAGAAACAAGAGTCGAAACTTCTAATGGACCACTTATACCACTTAATGACTTCGCAAACTACACACAATTTAATTCTTTCTGGAGACTTCAACCAATACATTTTAGGTTCATCCTCAAATAGTGACGTTCAGGCCCAGTCCTACTACTGGAATATTCCAACTCAATCCTTCAGCAGCCAAGGTAAAACCTCCAAGCCAGCGAAGGAGCTGCTGGAAGACCTGGAGCACATCGGCCTGAGGGTCCTAAATGGAACATTCCCCGAGGACTCTCCATCTGTGGCCTCGTTCAATTCAGGCAATGCAACCTCTACAATAGACTACACACTAGTCTCCCTCCCACTTTTTTAACATATACTGGGCTTTAACCTAGGAGACAAGAGAGATAGCGATCACCGCCCCCAGGAAGTCTCTTTTCTTGCCTTTCCGGACTCAATTCCCCCCAATCCAACAGGACCACACGCCTGTCACACCATAAATCTTAAACGAATTAAAACCTCAGTTGCAAACACGATGGAGGCACTTCAAGCTCCAAAACTACAATTAAGTAGCTTAAATTATCCTGTGGGTAACCCAGTAACCGTATGGGAAATCTTTATGGCTGAATTTGCAAACACATACTCAACAACAGTACAGCACTTCCCAACTTTTGTCTCTAAGGTCACAGGGAAGACTTCAAGCACCCAGAAACTAGCCTTAAAAGACCACAAAAAAGTGATTAATAAATCCCTAAGATTATTGAGAAAAAGCCCGGGCGAAAGGGATCTTCTCGAACAGCTTCGCAAACACCGGGCAGACCTTAACAAGCTGAAATGGTTGGTCAAAAGATCTAATGAAGAAGATTTCTGGGCTAACCTTCACTATGACTCTAAGGGAAATAACAGCTCCCGATTTTGGTCCACGCTAAACAAACTTTTAAATCCTAAACATGGTGGAATAACATCGTACATAACCAAAAGCTCCTGGGAATCCTTCTTGGACACTCACTTCAATCAACATGCCGCGGTGACAAACAAGCCTCAGGTTGCCCGGGAGAACCATCTCCGACAAATAATAAAACTACAAGAAAAAGTTAAAATCGAATTTAGAGCTGCTACACTTAGGAAATTAATCTCCAAAGGAAGGAAAGATGGTGCACCGGGGCCAAACGGAATTCCTCCAGCCCTTTTACAAACTTGATCCGGAATACTGGGCAAAATCCTTGACCCCCCTCTTCATGTCTGTCAGCCATTCTAGGTGTCTTCCTGCATCATGGAAGGGTTCAGTTATTTCACCGATTTATAAGGCGGGGGACAGAACGTTACCAAAGAACTACCACCTGATAGCCCTTCTGGACATTGAGGCAAAATAGTTCGCAGGGCTTTTATTGACTCAGTGTGATGTCCATGTATCCCTGTGCCTTACAGCTTGATTGCCGACCATTGCTTTTCCCTGCAACACCGAAGGTTGCCCGGCATGGCTCAGTGCACCCCGCCCTCACATGTGGGATGGATTCCTCGTAGCAGTGCTGTGCAACCTGCCAATGAATCAATTTTCCTGCCGGTCAATCACAGATCACGGTACGATGCCACATCCTCCTTTAGCCACTCCCAGCAACTATTGTTTTTGTGCAAACTGGAGAACAGAGGGTACCCCGCCAGGATCATCAAAACCACCTGTAAAAGAGCACGAAATCAAATAGGGAGGCACTGCATGAAACCATCGTGAAACCTCCAGAGGAACCCACCCTCACCTGTGTGACAACATACAACACGGCATCGAACCAAGTTTCCAACATTATCAAAAGAAACTGGAAGATCATTAACTCTGGCACCAGAAACTGGGAGAAACCACAGTTTGCTTATAAAAGAGCAAAGAACCTAAAAGATCAGCTTGTCCACACAAGACCTAGACCCAACACCGCCCCGTTCGACAACACAATCCTCAACGCCTGGGGCTTACCCAAACTCACAGGCCACCAACCATGTAACAAACGCAGCGTATGCCACCTGACAACATCAACAAAAACCCATAATTTGGAACCAGGAAAAACATGGACACAACGACAGTTCACAAACTGCAACTCGTCCAACCTGGTATACCTCATAACCTGCAGATGCGGCCTACGGTACATCGGGATGACTACCCGAAAAGTCAGAACTAGAATGACGGAACACAGGAGCACCATCTGGTGTGGCAAAAACATAAGCAAATTGACAGACCACTTCTTATCCCACAACCACACCCCTAATAACATTTACATGGACTGTCATGGACTGTTTGACACAACAGAAAACAATGAAAAATTCCTTCTCCAGAAAGAAAAACCCTGGATATACAGGCTTTCTACCAACACAGTGGGCGTGAACGACTCAATACCATGGAATTCCCTAACACTATGAAAAAAATCGATATATCATGTGTCCAAATCTGACTTCTCCTTTCTTCTCACAGTGAAACCCAGCCTAAACTAACCAAAACCCTGATAAATCACCTTTGCGCCCTAGCCTACTCACGGGCACATCTGCAGACAGCATATGAATCAACCGCCTGTAGACACATTAATGTACTTTAATATAATGTACTTTAGTATTTCAGCGTTATGCTGTCTTTTGGAACAACTGACATCCACTACTAGCGCTAAATAGCGCTTCCTTTCTGAACAGTTTTCCTCCACTCAGCCAGTCACACGCTTGTGCACATGCCCAAGCTCACAAACAATAGATGCATTACTTCTGCGCACATGCGCAAATTCGGAGGCACTTCTTGCCCCCCCGATCACTGTCGCGCTTATGCGTGACAAACACTGTTCTGTTGAGCATGCGCCCTGCGACAATGACGATGCATCTAGCGCGAGCGCTCCCTCCTTCTATTTCCACACTTACCCAGGTGAAAACAATAAGCGGGGCTACTTAAACTCGATCTATGGGCCTCCTCTTCTCATTTCAGGCACAGCAGAAGGACGACAGGTCCAAGGAGGATCTAGACCGGCAATTCCGTGAGTAAAACTAGCACACTACTGCAACAACTGGGGTAAGCTGTCGACATTTTTCTCCCTACAGGTCGGATTTAATCAATTACTTTCACTACCTCTTTTCAGGGTCTCTTTCTCTGCCAGGTGACCCAAGAAAGCTTTTTACAGCAAATAGCCAGTGTGAGGATAATGTACTTTACTTACCTGTACCTCACCATGCTAATATCCGCTGTTTTAGCTCACCACTGCAATCGGTTTTAAGATAAAGCCCACGTAGGTCATGCCTCTGACATGACCACACCCTAGCCACATATAGGTCGATCACTCACCTTACAAGTCTGCTAAATGATGTGGAAATTATAATATCATGCTAATATGACTCTACCCGGTACGTCTGTCTATGTCCTTTTTATGTTATGTGTAGTAAACCCAGAGGGAATCTCCCTCTAACATATAAACGCACCTTAGGGAGTGCGACACATAGCCAACAAATAAACACAATCACTATAATTTAGTAATTTTATTTTATCTTATTGCACTTTTTCACATACTCACTTGGTCCTGAGGAAAGCCAGTTTTAAATTAAAAAGGCCTGGCTGAAACATGTAGACCACAAAGGACGCTGGAGATCTTAATTCGCACTCCAACACGTCCGATCGCCTTTTAGCAGCTAACAGGGGCGAATATTTAAAGTTTATCCATTTACCCTCGGGTACTGGGACCCACTGTATAGCTTTTTAACTTTCACTTTCTCACTCACTACACTACACACTCAGCGAACATACCTGCTCCGCAGTAAACTGGCGTCAAAGCACACCCGGGACACACTCAGTGTCACTGTGGTGGGCCCGATGATTAAGCATGCCACCAACTAGGTTGGTGGGTGAGGGCTTCTTGAACTAACCAATGGGTTTGCCGGCACGCGTACTTCATTGAGTCCCCCTCCTTTCCCCTAAACATAGCTAGTCCTTCTTGATTCTGACATTCATCCTGCACTCACATAGAATTACTGCCTTTAACCGATTCATCTTGGTTTGTCCTTTAGATGATATAGTCGTAGTTAACAAAGAGTATATCTCCAGGATGTTTCTGTTTAGCCAGACACATTATATGACAGGTTCGATTGCGATCATTTCAGCAATAGAGAACAGTTGTTTTAAAAATGAACTGCTGCCCTGAAAAACAGCTGCACAATGAAAGACTTGCAGGCACTGATTACGACTGAATCAAGAGGAATAATTCTGGAATATTATCTATTATCGGTCACAAAGATATATTTTGGTCCCTCTCATATTATTTGTGTGCATCGACATAAGTACGTGTTTATAACATCACAGTGAGGCCTCTCTGGAACAATACCGAAAAAACATAATTTTACTGTTTTTATCAATGCCGGCATCCAAATCTTCCTGAAAAATGGGTTCTGCTGTAAGAATCTCCCTGGTATATTATCCCTGTGTACTACAGAAACAGACAATGAAGCTGATCAGATAAATAATGACTACACATACAAAATCCCACCAATTTGCCTATAGAAATGCAACAGGTTAGCTATTACTCACCATATACAGGCATATGTGAAGATCTTTACAAATATAGAAACATATTTTACTCTCACTAAGCTCCACTCACTAATGCCAGAAGAATTCTTTGCAACACAGGAGTCCATATTTTGCACTCCCAACATTCTGACATGTGCATCCCACACGTTCTGAGCAAACTGAAGGACAAGAACTCAGCTCCCTTCAGTAAATCAGCGGTTTGAATAATACCCTTGAATGACCTCCATTATCAGTTTCTTCTTCCGAAGTGATGGGGATTCATCCAACCACTATATTTTAATAGGAACCGTGTCCGATGACCGGAAAATGTGGATTACGTGCACAGTGTGGCTTGTGCCTTAGGCAGACCAGTAGCCATGGACGTTGCTATGTGAAAGATCACTCGGCGACTCCTACATCAATAAGATAGATTTCTGCACACAGTATACTTTTATACTTGTAAGGTACGTGAAATACTTGTATACTTGTAATGTACGTGTAATATTTGTATACTTCAAATATACATGTAGTACCTGTATACCTGTAATATACGTGTACTACTTGTAATGTAGCTGAAATATATGTACACTTGATATGTACGTGTAATACTTGTAATGTAGCTGAAGTACTTATATACTTGTAATGTAGGTGAAATATATGTACACTTGATATGTACGTGTAATACTTGTAATGTATGTGTAATACTTGTAATGTATGTGTAATACTTGTAATGTATGTGAAATACTTGTAATGTATGTGAAATACTTGTAATGTATGTGAAATACTTGTAATGTACGTGTAATACTTGTATACTTGTAATGTATGTGAAATACTTGAATACTTGTAATGTATGTGAAATACTTGACTACTTGTAATGTATGTGAAATACTTGTAATGTACGTGTAATACTTGTATACTTGTAATGTACGTGTAATACTTGTATACTTGTAATGTATGTGAAATACTTGAATACTTGTAATGTACATGTAATACTTGTATACTTGTAATGTATGTGAAATACTTGTAATGTATGTGAAATACTTGTATACTTGTAATGTGCGTGTGATACTTGTAATGTACATGTAATACTTGTATACTTGTAATGTATGTGAAATACTTGTATACTTGTAATGTGCGTGTGATACTTATAATGTACGTGTGATATTAGTAATGTACTTGTGATACTTACATGACATATTCTACAGCATGTCAGGTTCAAGGCAAAAGTGAAATCTAATGTATATCAATTTACTGTGGATTTGGGCCAATGGAAAAGTGTCAATGTTTACTGGTAATGTCAACAAATATATTATACTATATATACATATATATATATATATATATATATATATATATATATATACAAATATAAAAAGAAGAGCGTATTTTCAGTGTATTCTATATTTGCAATACATTATACATACATGGTTGAAATGTACTTTATTAACAGATTAATTTCTTAGCTAATTATATAAATTTAAATCAAGGTGCGATTGTTTCCATTACAAGATTATCAGGAACTGCCAATGGGCCCATTTTGTAATTCTTTAAAAGAATTCTGAACAAAGAAATGTTTTTTACCTGCACTGCAAGAGGCAGGAAAATACTGATTTAAACGCAATTATTCCCTAGTAAGACAGCAGATTAAAAAAAATACGTCTTATGAGCCAGTTAGTTCAAAGACCACCTAGGGTAGTACAAAATTACGTGTAACGCTTGCAAAATTATAGTTCACTCTGTTGAAGGAGAAGTCATATGTCAGAAGATCGGTCGCCGAATGAATTAAGGGACAACAACTATGCTGTACGTCAGTGCATAACATAAGATCAATGAATGTCAGCAGAAAACGGGATGTTGCCAGCATAGTTAAAGGATCTGTGCCCTTAAGGAGCTGCACTCTCCGTTACACCAACTCCATCTTTCCTCTCCACGTGGAGTCTCATATGTCGTGAAAGAGATTGTTTTGCAGTGAAACTCTTCTCACACTCAGTACAATTAAAAGGCCTCTCTCCTGTGTGTGTTATCTGGTGTTGTATTAGAGTTGTGCTCAGAGTGAAACTCTTTTCACAGACAGTGCACTTGAAGGGTCTTACACCTCTGTGTATTCGTAGGTGTTTTATGAGGGATGGTTTCACAGTAAAACTCTCATCACACTCGGTGCAGTTAAAAGGTCTCACTCCTGTGTGAATTCTTTGGTGTTGTAAAAGAGCTGTCTTATCAATAAAACATTTCTCACAGTTTGTGCAGTGAAAGGGCCTAATCCCTTTGTGAATTTTTAGATGCCGTAATAGAGCAGATTTATCAGTGAAACATTTTGCACACTCGGTGCAGGTAAAGGGCCGCACTCCTGTGTGTATTCTTTGGTGTTGTGTAAGAGCTGTTCTCAGCCTAAAACTCTTTACACACTCCGTGCACTTGAAGGGCCTCACTCCAGTGTGTATCTGTTGGTGTCTTAGAAGATATCCCTTATCAGTAAACCTTTTCCCACATTCTGTGCAGGGAAATGGCCTCACTCCGGTGTGTATCTGTTGGTGTCTTAGAAGATATCCCTTTTCAGTAAACCTTTTCCCACATTCTGTGCAGGGAAATGGCCTCACTCCGGTGTGTGTTCTCTGATGATTTAGGAGATTTACTTTTTTAGTATAGCTTTTCCCACAGTCAGTGCACTGAAACGGCCTCTCTCCTGTGTGTATTCTTCTGTGAATTACGAGATTAGACTTTAGAGTAAAGCGTTTTTCACAGTCTGTGCAGGGAAAGGGTCTCAGCCCTTTGTCAGGTCTCTGATGTGCCGCAAAAAATATCTTAGTCCTATATGCCTTCTCCCACTCACTGCTGGTCAAGCGTCTTTCTGTTGTCTGGTGATCGTATTGTTGATTTAGGATGAAATTGTCAGTAAACGTCTTACACTCCGTGGATGTACTGGTCTCTCCCCTGTTCACACTTCTTTCTTCTGACTGGAGGGCTGCTGAATAAAAAGAAATGTAAAAAAACAGGGAAATAGTTTACATAAACGAGCACCAATGTGCGATATTACATCTCAGTGGTTGGCAGTACTGCTACAGGAATGTTTTGCATGTTACAATGAGACAGTACCAAGGATTCCTATGATACACAAATGTTGGACACTCAGGTAATGTCAGACAGATAACAGACTCTTGTCGCTCATGAGACATACTTATGTCAGTCATGTGACAGACCCACATCAGTCAAATGAAGGATGCATGTTGGACAGCCATGTGCTATGCCATGTTATGTTATGTAGATTTGTAGAGGGCACTGTCCTGGCCCTGAGCAGGTTCGAGTCTAGCCAAACATATGGACTCGTGGGACTACTAAAAAAGTCAGGTCTTCATCTTATTGTTGCATTCAAGAAGTGAGGGGGAGCTCTTATGTGTAGTGACAGGTGCTTCTACACTTTATGAGTGAAGTAGGAGAAGGTGTGACTGCAAGATATAAGGTTTGTGAAAGCAGATGCAATTGTTGAGGCATGCTGGGCCAGTGCGATGTAGTGCTTTGAAAGTGTGGGTGAGGAGTTTGAATTGTGCTCGTTTGTGTATGGGGAACCAGAGGGGGTCCTTCAGGTGAGTAATGATTTGAGTTCGGCATGGGAGGTTGAAAGTGACTGGCCGTAGAGTTCTGAATGGTCTGCAGGCCTCTGTGAGTTTTGTGTTGATCCTGGCATAGAGGATGTTCTCGTAGTTCAGCTTGCTTGTGACCAGGGTGTGCATGACGGTTTTGCTGGTGCTGAGTGAGAGCCGTTCAAAAATCATCTTCAGCATCCTCAGGGTATGAAAGCATGAGGTTGTGACGGCATTGACCTGAGCTGTCATGTCGAGTTTGCTATCGATGACAAGCCAGAGGTTCTTGATGTGGATGGTGGGGGTCAGTCCAAAAACTATTGCCCACCACGTAAAGCCCCATGGTGAAGTGCTCTTCCCAAAGATCATGATTTTTCAGTCTTGTCAGCTTTAGACAACTGGACTCATCCAGTGGGTGATTTCAGTCATTCTGGTCTGTGAGGGAGGGCTTGAGCTGTGTGTCATTGGCATAGGAGAGGATGTTGGGAGAGTGGATGATGCTGCCTAAGAGATCCTTTCTGTGTTGCAGAGGGTCAGGCTCAGGGAGGATCCTCGCAGAACTTTGCAGAAGAGGTCGCCGGCATCAGAGGTGTGTGGTGTTAGGCTAATTGCCTGGGTCCATCCAATCAGGAAAGAGCAGATCCATCAGATTGTGTGTCCTTAGATTTCAATGTTGTGCAGGCTTTGGATGAGGATTGGGTAGGAGACTGTGCCAAATGCTGCAGAGTGTTTGGTCTTCTAGTTCCTTTGGTGGACTTGTCTGTAGGTGGATTTGGACGGTGCTCCTGTCTGCATTGTCCTGGCTCGTTCTTCGTTTGCTCTCCAGTTGTTTGCAGTGGCGATTCATCTGTCTGAGTGTTCGTGTACCAAGTGTCCTGGGGTCTGGATCTTGCTGTGCTGCTGTGTTTGGGGTGAAGGGGGAGGAGTCAGTGCAGGAGGTGACAGATGTACAACATTGGGCAGTGGTATGACACACATGTTGGACAGTAATATGATAACTGTGGCAGACATGTGATAGACGAATGTCAAGGCATCATGTGACAATCACATGAGGGACAGTTATATGATACTCCCAAGTGAGACAGACATGTGACAGATCCATGACAGTCATGTGAGAGACCCATGTCAGATTTGCAACAGAATGATGAAACAGGCCCATGCCAGTTCTGAGTCAGACCCATGTTGGGCATGTGACAGACCCAAGTCTGCACTTTTAAAAGTAGACAGAGATCCCCTTGCAGGTAGGTGCAGTGAGTGACTGCACCGGCCAACAAGGGGACCCCTAGGAGTCCATGGCGCCCATTCCCCCCTCCAGAGGCTTGCTCTCAGGAGGCGCACTGTCAGCACAACTCCTGACAGCTTCTTTGCCTGTGCGCCCGCGTCCCATGCAAATGAGAGAACTCACTGTGGTGATAGCATTGATACTATATTGGTGCAAGCACTATCTGTATTACAAAAAGGGCATCACAAGCGTCTGTGGCCCCTTCAGTAATACCAAAGTGCCCCAGGGCACGTAAAGTGGGCAACCATGTTCATTGTGCCCCTGGGGCACTTTCCATAATACGACCCCGTAAGTGTAGATGACCAGGTGCTCGGTTGATGCACGTCTCCCCTAATACCAGAGGTGAGGATAGGCAGACACTTACTGGAGGCATGTGTCACTGTAATCCCAGCTGGAGCTGTCAGCCTTCACGTGATTCTATGTGGGAAAGCATCATTTCTTACCTGGAGCACAACTGACATTTTGTGTTTCCTCTGGCCGCGGATAGGTAGTGGGATGGCTCTCCTCCTCCTCCTCCTCCTCCTCCTCTTTAATGACGACCGAAATTATATTTGTTTTCGTCCCATAGCCTAAAATGAATTCAAACCAAAAAATAATTACAACATTTACATTTCAATGTGCTGTCTGCATGAGTGTGAAATCTGCTGACTGACTGCATAAAGCCCCAATACTCTGCACAACTGGAACATAGAACTCTAACTTGATGAGTGAAGAATGAAGGTAAAAGGAACTCTTTACACAACTCCCATAAGTGTATCCGTGCAGGTGCCGTATTATGAAAAGTGCCCTGGGGGCTCAACGGGCATGCACGCCGGCTTTGCACGCTCCTGTGGCACGTTGGCATCACAGGAATGGCTGCAGAAGTTTGTGCGGTCCTTTCTGTAATACAGATAGCGCTGACGCACACATAGCGCCAGTGCAATCACCAGAGGACATTCCCTCATTTGCATGGGGGCGTGGCTTCTTGCAAATGAGGGAATCTCTTTGGCTCTGAGCACGCATATGAATATAGACATTGGCGCGGAGGCAAAGAAGGTGTCAGGAGGCGCTATGACAGTACGCCACCTAAAAGGTGGTGCACTGTCAGTGCACCCCCAGATAGTAGCCCTCTGGAGGGTGGAAAAGGGGGTTTTATGGACCCCAGAGACATCCCCTTGCAGGCAGATGCAGTCACTCACTGCACCCACCTGCAAGTGTAGGCGGGTTGCTGCCTGTCCAGTGAAACACAGGGCGGCTGCTTCAAAGCTGCACTGTATTTCACTTGAATGCGCAGCCCCCAGGGCAGAGTTTGCAGCTGCCCCGGAGGGCAGCGCATTGAACATAAGAAAGCACACTTTCCCGGGTTGCACCTGGCACACCTTTTAAAAACTGCGCCCGGCACTAACAAGGAAAATGCACCACATTTAAAAAAGCGTCCCCAGGTCTTCATGGGCATCTAGGCTATGAAGCAGATGTTGTGATGCATCCAGTGTTCAATCAGATTGACGTTATTGTTTATTGCAGCCTGATCTTGGTTTGTATCTTTAGTTTATGTGATTTGTTGTATGGGTGTCAGCTGAGGAGTTAGATTGGAGGGATTGGATATGTTTTTCCGATGCAGATTCACCCACTCGTCTTTAAACCAGCGGCCGTCACATCCCTCACCCTCTCTAGTAAGACAGAGGTACCCAGATTGTAAAAAGTCCCAGAAACACAAACACGTCAGTCGCTGGGGTGAAAATTATACTCTTTCTGGGGTGGGTTTGAGCACAAGTTTGAATCATAGTTGGAGGCCTGACAAACACCGGTCTCATCTGAATTACGCCCCTACCAAGCAGTAACAGCAGCCGACAGGGTGGAAAGCAAAACACTTAAAATTTGTTTAAATAATTGAATGGAAGACAGCTCGTCACACCCCTTTCTACCTGATAATCTGTATATATTGCACCGGTAGAGTTCAAAGCAGGGGAGCCAAAACCAACTGACACCGAAGTACATCAAACTGATTAAATGTGTTTGCAAGAAATTTCAAACTATTATTAATGTAATCTGTTTTGTGAAAATAAAGACATGTACTATCCATGTCTCATAACTCAAGTGACCTCTGAGTTCCATTATCTTGCAAAACCACTTGCCCTTCAGCCTCATTCATGTTTCACAAGGGAATTCCTTGGTGACTTGTAATATGTTTATAATTACAGCAGAGGATACTTCATCTTGTTTTTAGGTCTCGCCTAGGCCGCGCTTTCGCTGTCTCTTCGAGACAGGCAGTATCTAGGGTAAGGGATCTTTTTCACTGGTTCCTATTGCTGTCCTTTAGAAATGCTGTCTTTTCATTGGTGAATTCACTTAATAGTCCCTGCTTTTAGAATGTTGTATCCTCCCATGAGGACTGGCACTCTTTCACATGTTCTTACTGTTCAGGTTATTTATACTTCGACAGAACTATTTTTTTGATTGGGCTGTGTCTTTGCTCCTTAAGTGTTCTGTTTACTTGTGCAATTAAACTTCCTTTTGCCTAATTTTCTTGCAGTGGGGTCCCAGTGCCTCCCCCTGACTCCTCCCACAGCACTACTCCAGACCCCGGCACCCCTCTGACGCCGTTGATGTTTTCCTCACAACACTGCTTTTATGATATTTAAAAAATGTTGCTTTTATTTATATGCAAACAAAACAGGTGATGGACCGAATGTGGATCAATGTCACACATTCACCCCAGTCCAAAGATCTGGGCCCAAATCCATCGTTTTTTTGCACTCCACACCACCCTGGGTTAGACAATGGCGATATGCAAATCAGCTCTGACCCTGTGCCCCATGGGAACAGTCCAGTCCGAACTACAAAAGCCATGTCCTCCCCAGAACGGAATCAAGCATCCGAGGACCGGACCGGTTTCGAGGTAACACCTCTCATCAGCCCGGCTAGCTTGACTCCAGTGGTGTGGAGTGCCTGGGACCCACGTCTGAGCATCCCCAGCGCACTTATAGCGGTATTTGCAAACAAAACAGGTGATGGACCGAATGTGGATCAATGTCACACATTCACCCCAGTCCAAAGATCTGGGCCCAAATCCATCGTTTTTTTGCACTCCACACCACCCTGGGTTAGACAATGGCGACATGCAAATCAGCTCTGACCCTGTGCCCCATGGGAAGAGTCCAGTCCGAACTACAAAAGCCATGTCCTCCCCAGAACGGAATCAAGCATCCGAGGACCGGACCGGTTTCGAGGTAACACCACTCATCAGCCCGGCTAGCTTGACTCCAGTGGTGTGGAGTGCCTGGGACCCACGTCTGAGCATCCCCAGCGCACTTACGGCGGTATTTGCAAACAAAACAGGTGATGGACCGAATGTGGATCAATGTCACACATTCACCCCAGTCCAAAGATCTGGGCCCAAATCCATTGTTTTTTTGCACTCCACACCACCCTGGGTTAGACAATGGCGATATGCAAATCAGCTCTGACCCTGTGCCCCATGGGACCAGTCCAGTCCGAACCACAAAAGCCATGTCCTCCCCAGAACGGAATCAAGCACCCGAGGACCGGACCGGTTTCGAGGTAACACCTCTCATCGGTACAGAGCAGGAATATCGTCGTAAAAATATCGACTAACATAAATATCGCTGCAAAAATATCTACAGGAAGAAATATCGATGACAAAAATATCGTCTGACCAGAATATCGACAGACAGGTAAGTAATATCGTTAACATTAATATAGTTGTAATAAATATCGTTTACAAAAACATAGTTTACAATAATATCGTTTTTTAAATAATTATAAGTAATGTAGTGTTTTTAATGATTATTTTTAGTCAAAGTAGTATTTTTAGTAGTATATTATTATTTAATAATGTATTTTCAGTTGAATTTAGTATTAATAGTTCCGTAGCGGGTTGTGGGTTTATAGGGGAGTAGGGTGGGAAGTAATTTAAATATAATGAAATAATACATTAATTAATGTTTTAAATGAATATAAATAGTGTAATAAATAATAGTTAATTAATTTCAATTAGTTAATTGAATAATAATTATGTAATTAATTATGTTATTTTTTTAATTATTTTTAGGTGTGTGTACAGGATTTTTTTAGTGAAAATGTTTTTGGGTAAAGGGGTATTTTTAGGGTTCAGGGTCAGTTTTCAGTTTTTGGGTAAAGGGGTATTTTTAGGGTTCAGGGTCAGTTTTCAGTTTTTGGGTAAAGGGGTATTTTTAGGGTTCAGGGTCAGTTTTCAGTTTTTGGGTAAAGGGGTATTTTTAGGGTTCAGGGTCAGTTTTCGGGTAAAGGGGTATTTTTTGGGTTCAGGGTCAGTTTTCAGTTTTTGGGTAAAGGGGTATTTTTTTTTAGGGTTCAGGGTCAGTTTTCAGTTTTTGGGTAAAGGGGTATTTTTAGGATTCAGGGTCAGTTTTTAGTTTTTGGGTAAAGGGGTATTTTTAGGGTTCAGGGTCAGTTTTTAGTTTTTGGGTAAAGGGGTATTTTTTGGGTTCAGGGTCAGTTTTCAGTTTTTGGGTAAAAGGGTATTTTTAGGGTTCAGGGTCAGTTTTCAGTTTTTGGGTAAAGGGGTATTTTTAGGGTTCAGGGTCAGTTTTGGGTTTTTGGGTAAAGGGGTATTTTAATTATATATATGTATTATTGTTGTTATATAAAGTAATGTGTAAAATTAATTTATATGTCCACATTTATTAAGTTTATAATTAAAAAGTGTAGTAAATTTTTTTGAAATAGTTAAAAAATAAAAGTAATGTAATGTATTTTTGTTAATAGTACTTATATTTATTTGTTATTTAATGTAATTTTAATTATTTTAAAAAGTCGATATTTTTTACATCTATATTAATTACAACGATATTTTGGAGTCGATATTTATGTACTTACCTGTTTAAGTATAGGGTGTCGATATTTTTGTAAACGATATTTTTGCAACGATATTTATGTCAGCTATATTTTTTTTATCGATATTTTAATACCCTACCCTCTCATCAGCCCGGCTAGCTTGACTCCAGTGGTGTGGAGTGCCTGGGACCCACGTCTGAGCATCCCCAGCGCACTTATGGCGGTATTTGCAAACAAAACAGGTGATGGACCGAATGTGGATCAATGTCACACATTCACCCCAGTCCAAAGATCTGGGCCCAAATCCTTCGTTTTTTTGCACTCCACACCACCCTGGGTTAGACAATGGCGATATGCAAATCAGCTCTGACCCTGTGCCCCATGGGAACAGTCCAGTCCGAACTACAAAAGCCATGTCCTCCCCAGAACGGAATCAAGCATCCGAGGACCGGACCGGTTTCGAGGTAACACCTCCCATCAGCCCGGCTAGCTAGACTCCAGTGGTGTGGAGTGCCTGGGACCCACGTCTGAGCATCCCCAGCGCACTTATGGCGGTATTTGCAAACAAAACAGGTGATGGACCGAATGTGGATCAATGTCACACATTCACCCCAGTCCAAAGATCTGGGCCCAAATCCATCATTTTTTTGCACTCCACACCACCCTAGGTTAGACAATGGCGATATGCAAATCAGCTCTGACCCTGTGCCCCATGGGAACAGTCCAGTCCGAACTACAAAAGCCATGTCCTCCCCAGAACTGAATCAAGCATCCGAGGACCGGACCGGTTTTGAGGTAACACCTCTCATCAGCCCGGCTAGCTTGACTCCAGTGGTGTGGAGTGCCTGGCACCCACGTCTGAGCATCCCCAGCGCACTTATGGCGGTATTTGCAAACAAAACAGGTGATGGACCGAATGTGGATCAATGTCACGCATTCACCCCAGTCCAAAGATCTGGGCCCAAATCCATCGTTTTTTTGCACTCCACACCACCCTGGGTTAGACAATGGCGATATGCAAATCAGCTCTGACCCTGTGCCCCATGGGAACAGTCCAGTCCGAACTACAAAAGCCATGTCCTCCCCAGAACGGAATCAAGCATCCGAGGACCGGACCGGTTTCGAGGTAACACCTCTCATCAGCCCGGCTAGCTTGACTCCAGTGGTGTGGAGTGCCTGGGACCCACGTCTGAGCATCCCCAGTGCACTTATGGCGGTATTTGCAAACAAAACAGGTGATGGACCGAATGTGGATCAATGTCACACATTCAACCCAGTCCAAAGATCTGGGCCCAAATCCATCGTTTTTTGCACTCCACACCACCCTGGGTTAGACAATGGCGATATGCAAATCAGCTCTGACGCTGTGCCCCATGGGAACAGTCCAGTCCGAACTACAAAAGCCATGTCCTCCCCAGAACGGAATCAAGCATCTGAGGACCGGACCGGTTTCGAGGTAACACCTCTCATCAGCCCGGCTAGCTTGACTCCAGTGGTGTGGAGTGCCTGGGACCCACGTCTGAGCATCCCCAGCGCACTTTTGGCGGTATTTGCAAACAAAACAGGTGATGGACCGAATGTGGATCAATGTCACACATTGACCCCAGTCCAAAGATCTGGGCCCAAATCCATCGTTTTTTTGAACTCCACACCACCCTGGGTTAGACAATGGCGATATGCAAATCAGCTCTGACCCTGTGCCCCATGGGAACAGTCCAGTCCGAACTACAAAAGCCATGTCCTCCCCAGAACGGAATCAAGCATCCGAGGACCGGACCGGTTTCGAGGTAACACCTCTCATCAGCCCGGCTAGCTTGACTCCAGTGGTGTGGAGTGCCTGGGATCCACGTCTGAGCATCCCCAGCGCACTTATGGCGGTATTTGCAAACAAAACAGGTGATGGACCGAATGTGGATCAATGTCACACATTCACCCCAGTCCAAAGATCTGGGCCCAAATCCATCGTTTTTTTGCAATCCACACCACTGGAGTCAAGCTAGCCGGGCTGATGAGAGGTGTTACCTCGAAACCGGTCCGGTCCTCGGATGCTTGATTCCGTTCTGGGAAGGACATGGCTTTTGTAGTTCGGACTGGACTGTTCCCATGGGGCACAGGGTCAGAGCTGATTTGCATATCGCCATTGTCTAACCCAGGGTGGTGTGGAGTGCAAAAAAACGATGGATTTAGGCCCAGATCTTTGGACTGGGGTGAATGTGTGACATTGATCCACATTCGGTCCATCACTTGTTTTGCTTTTATTTATATAGCGCACTTGCTCATGGGGGGGAATTAAAGAATCCAGCTGACGGCAGACTTCCTTCGGGATCCTGAGCTTCCCAGTTGGCAGCTTCCACCGCTGCACCATATCCTTTCCTCGGCCAGGTTGCAGCTGAAGTACTATATGCGGTCAATAAGATCCCTCAGGACACCTAGTGACAGTCTGTGGTACTGCACCCTCACAACACTGCCTGTTTTTGCTGATGTGAGGCTTCTTGCTTTGCAAATGTTTTACCCGCATTAAGACAAGCTACATTCTTGCAGGCAACAACCAAAAAATAAGTGTTCTTTGTGAGAGCCAGAAGCACCTGTGTGCCTCTGCTTGTGCATGTCGTATGTTTCAGTAAAGAGAGTTTGGGAAGTTGCCAGAGTCCTTCCTGCTCGGTTATAAAGAAGCTTGCACAGCCAGTGCCCCGGCTGCACCTGTTCTGTTTTAAGGACTTTAGTTCTTCTGCCTGCACTGTAACTAATCTGCGTGCGAGGGAAGCTTGGAAACCACCCGTGCCTATGCTCCTGCCCATGCCAGCCGTGCCTATGCTACTGCCCATGCCACCAGTGCCTATGCTCCTGCCCATGCCACCCTATGAATAGCAGGGGAAACCCATTAAACCAAACGGTACCTGGGTAAAGAAGACTAAATTATATGAAATTGGTACCTTGGTTCTCGGTATATATTCTGAATTGAAATAAGGAATAAAGAAAAAGTATTCCCTATTTAGTATTTATATTACTATGGTCACACTTTATCTATTTTTACCTTTTACAATCACCTGTCTCGTCATGAACCACAACTACGCCTTGGAATATTACTGAATGATTTTTTATTTTATCAAATAAAAAGATTTTTGAATATTTTTTGTTTTCAATTCAAACACATTTGTATATACAAGTAGTATTTACATATATACAATAAAAGCCCTTCATTTCCACACTAGGATGTCACAATGAAAAAATAAACCGGACATTCCTATCGAGATCAAACAGACTAGTGTGAGGAAAACAAATAGGTACAAATTATTTAAACCAAATGTTTTTTCAATCCCTCAACAAATTATTTAAATTAATCAAAAGTGTTTTTTATATATCTGTTGTCTCTTTACAGTCGACGCGTTTCAGCCAATCAATTCTGGCCTCTTCAGGACTAGGGCTATTCAAAATCCATCGGGTTGTAGAGTCATCTGGGGTTGGAAGTCATTTCCGAATTTTATCAGGAGCTCTCCTTTTCACTGAGCTCGATATATGTCCAGTAAATAGAAATAGTTCATGCACTGCCGGTGCTTGGATGAAAAATATATCTCCCTTTTACTTTTTTAGCATTTCACTGACACGCAGAGCGGCTCTTCGTTTTACTCGCTCGCGTTTGTTTATCGAAAGCCGGTCAGGTTAGATGCTCTCTTCCCGGGGTGATTTATATGCGTCTCTTCTTTTCTAGTTGATCGTCGCTCTGTTGGCTATGTTGGAGGCTCCCCGCCTCTATATTCAGGCAACATCACCTGCCCATGCCACCAGTGCCTATGCTGCTGCCCATGCCACCCTTGTCTATGCTGCTGCCCATCACACACATACCTATGCTACTGCCCATGCCACCAGTGAATATGCTACTGCCTGTGCCACCAGTGCCAATGCTACTGCCCATCCCCCACATACCGATGCTCCTGCCCATGCCACCCGTGCCTATGCTCCTGCCCATGCCACCCGTGCCTATGCTACTGCCCGTGCCACCCGTGCCTATGCTACTGCCCGTGCCACCAGTGCCTATGCTACTGCCCATGGCACGTGCCTATGCTACTGCCCATGCCACCCTTGCCTATGCTGCTGCCCATCACACACATACCTATGCTACTGCCCATGCCACCAATGCCTATGCTACTGCCTGTGCTACCAGTGCCTATGCTACTGCCCATCCCCCACATACCTATGCTCCTGCCCATGCCACCCGTGCCTATGCTACTGCCCGTGCCACCCGTGCCTATGCTACTGCCCATGGCACGTGCCTATGCTACTGCCCATGCCACCCTTGCCTATGCTGCTGTCCATCACACACATACCTATGCTACTGCCCGTGCCACCCGTGCCTATGCTACTGCTAATGGCACACATGCCTATGCTACTGCCCATCACACACATGCCTATGCTACTGCCCATCCAGCACATACCTACGCTACTGCCCATGGCACGTATACCTATGCTACTGCCCATCCCACACATACCTATGCTACTTCCCATGCCACCTGTGCCTATGCCTCTGCCCATCCCACACATACCTATGCTCCTGCCCATGCCACCAGTGCCTATGCTACTGCCCATGCCACCAGTGCCTATGCTAGTGCCCATGCCACCAGTGCCTATGCTGCTGCCCATGCTACCCTTGCCTATGCTGCTGCCCATCACACACATACCTATGCTACTGCCCATGCCACCAGTGCCTATGCTACTGCCTGTGCCACCAGTGCCTATGCTACTGCCCATCCCCCACATACCTATGCTCCTGCCCATGCCACCTGTGCCTATGCTCCTGCCCATTCCACCCGTGCCTATGCTACTGCCCGTGCCACCAGTGCCTATGCTACTGCCCATGGCACGTGCCTATGCTACTGCCCATGCCACCCTTGCCTATGCTGCTGTCCATCACACACATACCTATGCTACTGCCCGTGCCACCCGTGCCTATGCTACTGCCCATGGCACACATGCCTATGCTACTGCCCATCACACACATGCCTATGCTACGGCCCATCCCGCACATACCTATGCTACTGCCCATGGCACGTATACCTATGCTACTGCCCATCCCACACATACCTATGCTACTTCCCATGCCACCTGTGCCTATGCCTCTGCCCATCCCACACATACCTATGCTACTGCCCATGCCCCCATGACTATGGTACTACCCATGCCACCCATGCCTATGCCACTGCCACATGCCACCCATGTCTATGCTACTGCCCATGCCACCCATGCCTATGCTACTGCCCATCACACACATGCCTATGCTACTGCCCATCCCTCACATACCTATGCTACTGCCCATGGCACGTATACCTATGCTACTGCCCATCCCACACATACTTATGCTACTTCCCATGCCACCTGTGCCTATGCCTCTGCCCACCCCACACATCCCTATGCTACTGCCCATGCCCCCCATGACTATGCTACTACCCATGCCTATGCTACTGCCACATGCCACCCATGTCTATGCTACTGCCCATCACACACATGCCTATGCTACTGCCCATCCCTCACATACCTATGCTACTGCCCATGGCACGTATACCTATGCTACTGCCCATCCCACACATACTTATGCTACTTCCCATGCCACCTGTGCCTATGCCTCTGCCCACCCCACACATGCCTATGCTACTGCCCATGCCCCCCATGACTATGCTACTACCCATGCCTATGCTACTGCCACATGCCACCCATGTCTATGCTACTGCCCATGCCACCCATGCCTATGCTACTGCCCATCCCACACATACTTATGCTACTTCCCATGCCACCTGTGCCTATGCCTCTGCCCACCCCACACATGCCTATGCTACTGCCCATGCCCCCCATGACTATGCTACTACCCATGCCTATGCTACTGCCACATGCCACCCATGTCTATGCTACTGCCCATGCCACCCATGCCTATGCTACTGCCCATGCCACACATACCTATGCTACTGCCCATGCCACACATGTCCTACGCGTGAGAAACGTGTGCAGTGTTTGATCTGTGTTTGCAATCCTGTTCGCTACACAAAAGCCAAAATGGTGGCCTTCGCCACTACTTGTTTTATTATTGTTGCTGCGTAGCGTTGTTGTTGCTGTTCGGCCATTGTTGTTGCTTGTTATGCTATGCACTGTGCTTGCAGTGCCTGGAGGTCCTGCAGAGAGCCCAGTTGGTTTAGTGGTGGCACATGAGCCCCTTCTGAGATTGTGTCCGAGGGAGGGGAGTGGTTGGGCATGGGGTAAGGGGGGCACTGCTCTCTTGCCGCCGCTTTGTGGTTGGTGTGTTGTCCACCTTCATCCAGTTCCATTAGCCAAGCGTTGGGTTTGTCTAGAATAATGAAGTGATTTTATTTACTTTTCCTGACATATTTTGTCGGACTCCCTGCTGGGATTAATGCATCTGATTTCAAAGGGGGTTCTGGGAAAGCAGAGCGTGCAGCAGGCGTAAAAAACAAAAAACAAATACCCACTACTATAAATGAATGAAAGTTACAGTTCTGTTGAACCCAATTCTATGGCAGTCCACAGCGGCTTCAGATTATGCTTCTCTTTCTTTACTGAAAAAACACCTCAGCCAATCAAACTTTAAATAGCATAGCCCGGAAGGACTGCCCCTCCATAGTATGCACCAATCAGGTCCCCCCAAAGGTATAAATGTCCTGAACACTAATCTTCTTTCTCTTTCTTTGCTGCTGCAGCAGCGAGTTAAATGTATACTGTGTTTTAATGGTCACGATCAATCCGCGTTACAAGTAAATTGCTGTATTGTTGACGATATATATTTACTGGTGGCTTGAGTGGAGCAGGACAGACGCGCTCTGGCCGCTCGGGAAGCAGTCCCCTTTTCAGTGCCACTGGATTTGTGCATGCGCAAACTGCCGTATCAGGTTTTTATTACCTATCGGCTGAGCGCGCATACGCGTCTAAGGACAGGTCAATCCCCGGTCCTCAGTGAACGCCCGACGGGGCGGATAAGCGTTGCAGGGCACTGCCCTAGAAGGAATAAAGGGGTGGCTCCCTCCACACTTAAAGAAAATACTTTTTCCTAGTTAGTTAGTCTCCTAGTTAGTTGGGATACAGAGGCTTGGCAAATATATTGGATATAAAAGAGATAGGCTTTGGGCCTGGAATAACTTATACTCAGGTTAGGGAGGGATTGTAGGGCCTTTTTCACCACTGTGTCACCCCCTCTGGAACCTTCTCCACACCTCCAATAGCATGATGGCGTACTACCCCGAGGCGGTTGACCAGTGGGCAGATTATAATGACTACGTGGAATTTGAGGGGGTGCCCTATGAGCAACAGATGGAGGAGCAGTTGGTGGAAGCCCTGGATACCCACGTCCAGGGGGTCTGTGAACAGGGTGCTGGTCGAAGCTTTACAACCATTTACTAAGCCCCTGGAGAACTATGGAAAGCGCAACTTTAAGGCATCTCTGGGCGAGCCATCATTTCACTCTTCAGCTGAAGTCTTTCCCCTGGTGGCGCCTAATGTCATTAAATACCATGACTATGGCGGGTCCCTCCCTTCTGGAATTTCAGCTCCATTGAACCCAGGGGAGGCGGAGGAGTCTCCTCCTGCTGCCCCGGACATCTCTGACTCTGAGCAGGACAGGACAGAGAAGAGCCTAAAAAGCAAAGAAAAGAAAGTCCAAAACTCACAATGTGAGTAGTGGCCCACCTAATGCTGCCACACTGCAGTTCGACCCCTGAAACATTACCACCCAAGGTCTGCCGAATGGGTACCGGGTGTTGAGGTAGCATACCATGTACAGGAAAACCTCTGACAGGGATCTGAGGGCGAGGTGTGCGCTACATTGAGGTCAGAATACCCTAGACCATCCTTATTGGGCAAAGTGGCGGACACGCTAGAGTTGGATCCTACTATGGCTACGTTTATGAAAAAGTTGCTAAAGATCCAAAAAAGGGCTAGACGGCATGGAGAGGGTGCCAGGATAAACCACTGGATATACCTGGACCTCTCACTAAGATCCTTGATTCAGCCGTTCAGGCTAAAGATTCCAACACCCCAATAGATGCAACAGAGATGCTAGAAAGGGGGCAGAGAGCACTCTGTTTTCTTCGCAATCCAAATTGCGCTTTATCAACTGATAGGAGACTGTCATTCCTAATGCGAATTGACCCACAATTTGCGGACATGGCTACGAAGGAAGCTGGTACCCTGGCGAATGAGCTAAAATTTGGTGACAAATTTGTAAAAGAGTTGGGGAAATATGTGGCGACATTCTCGGCACTAGACAAAGTCCAAAGTAACATCAAGAAGGTTTTTACCAGGGTCGGACGCTTCAGGTGTCGAATGACCGGGCGTGGATTCAATCAGACATCCAGAAGCTTTGATCAAAGAGGACGTGGCGGAGGCCAGCGATCCAGCCTCTACCCCACTCGAAACCGTGGTGGCAGAGGCAGGCAGCACAAGGGAGGGTATTGAGGACAGAATAACAGCAGAGATGCCACCTGTTCAGGTAAACCGGATTCAGTGTGGAGGTCACAGTGGGAGGCCGGATTGCCTTGTTTCTACACAGGTGACGAGCGACCCGTGGGTACTTCAGACAGTACAGGGTTTACAGGTCGAATGTTTTATGCGGCCCCACAACAGACACCAACCTCTAAATTTTTCCAGTGCAGAAATGTCTTTCATAGACAACGAAGTGGCAAACGTGATGAAAAAAGGGGCAATTGTAGAGACAGCCCCTCACAATCACAGTTACATCAGCACCGTATTCTTAGTTCCAAAGACGGAATAGGGGTTCAGATTAGTTTTAAACCTCAAGGAGTTCAACTCTTCAGTAGTGTATCGCTACTTCAAGATGGAGTGCATTATTATTATTATTAATAATTACATTTATTCAGCGCAACAGCTACCCAAAGTTTTCCCAGTGCTAGGAACGCAAAAGATGAAAAAAACAGATAGCTCACTTCAGATGGAGAAACTATAGATTAAAAAGCCAAGTTTTTAAGTCCTTGCGGAACTTCTGATGCTGTGGCTCAATGCGAAGCAAAAAAGGCATAGAATTCCAAAGTACTGGAGCCAGATGGGAAAATGAGCGTCCACCCATTCTGGTTCTTTTAATCCTCGGGATTTGAAAATTGTGCTGATTAGCGGATCGAAGGGAGCGCGTAGGTCGGTATTGATGCACTAAGCCCTGAAGATAGTGAGGCGCTACTCCAGCGTTGATCCTGTGCATATAGCATAGAGTTTTAAACTTAACGCGATTCTCAATTTTCAGCCAGTGAAGATCACGTAATGCGGCTCAGGCAGATGTTCTTGTAGGAAGATTGCAAAGCATTCTGACAGCAGCGTTTTGAACCACCTGTAACCTGTGTAGCACTTCCTTGCCTACTCCCAGGTACAGAACGTTACCGTAGTCCAGTCTAGATGTTATAAGAGCTTGAACTACCGTTCGTTGAGTAGACAAAGGAAGCATCCACAGGATTTTTTTCAGCCATTTCAGGATGACAAAGCAAACCGAGGCTACCTTACCAGCTTGTTGCCTCATGGTTAGTTGGTCATCAACCATAAATCCAAGATTCCGGACAGATTGTACAGGAGTCGGGAGTGGCCCCATCTGAGAAGGCCAATGCTGAGGGCCCCAGAGGGTTTTATTTTTGCCGAAAAGAAGGAGCTCGGTTTTACCACCATTTAGTTTTAGTTTGTTGTTATGCATCCAATCTGCGATGTTTAACAATCCGGATCTCAGCAAAGAGGTGTTGTTGTTCGATTTGGTCGAAAGTGAAAAATAAGCTGGGTGTCATCGGCGTAAGAATACACCGTGAGCCCAGCTTGTTCCGCAATAGCAGCTAAAGGGCATACATTTACTTTGAGATCTGCTCTTAGAAAAAGACTGGATGGTGCGTCTCGATTTAAAAGACGCGTATCTAGCGGTGCCTATTTTCCCTCCACATCAGAGGTTTCTTCAATTCCAATGGTGAACCAAATGGTACTAGTTTTCTGCCATGCCGTTCGGACTTTCATCTGCCCCTTGATGTTTCACCAAAGTCCTCAAACCAGTGGTTCAATTCTTGATGGAGAGAGGGGTGAGACTCATCATTTATTTAGATCACATCCTTATTATGGCACAGAATGGGAATACAGTTCTTTGACATCTAGCACGGACGACTCAACTCTTACAAGATTTGGGGTTCGTCATCAATTCAGACAACTCTATTCTGACTCCAGCACAATCGACTGAGTTTTTGGGGTTCCAGGTGAACTCAATAGTGGCACAGTTATTGCTCCCATTGAAGAAAAGAATAGCGATCAAGAAGGAGTTGAGGAGAGCACTTGCTTCTCAGACTATATCCTTGAGGACGTTAGCCCGGTTAGTAGGCCGGTTAGCCTCATTGATTCAAGCTATCTTACCGGGTCCCGTTCACTACACGGCTCTCCAGAGGTTGATAATTATGTATTTACACAAAGGCCTGGGCGCAGGGGTCTCCAACCTTTTCTGTACTGAGAGCTACTTATGTTCAATAAAACACATTAACAGCTACTAATATTATTAATGCAGTATAATTTCAATTTCTTTATATGTATATTCATTCAACTAAGCAAAATCTTTCTTATTTAATAAGCTGGGCTGCACACAGGTGAGCTACTCAGAGTTAGCTCAAGAGCTAGAGTAGCTTACGAGCTACAGGTTGGAGACCCCTGTATGGTATGCGGACCAGATTCTGCTTTCCGAGGAGGCCAAGACAGAAGTCTCTTGGTGGTTGGAGCACATGGATACATGGAATGGCAAGTCCATATTTGCATCAGTCCCAGAAGTAGTGATAGAATCAGATGCCAGCAGATGGGGCTGCAGAGCCCGCAGCGGCTCAGTGGAGATGAGGGGCAGATGGTCCGCGGAGGAATTGAAACTCCATATAAATTGTCTAGAGCTTTTGGCAGGCTTGTTTGCGGTCAGGAAACTTTCTCCACAAAAGGAGAGTTGCTGTATTCTCCTGCGGATGGACATTTCTCAGCAGTGAGATACATCAATCGTCTAGTTGGCACGAGGTCCTGTCTTTTAGTGGAAATGGCCATAGAATTTTGGCACTACTGCCTCCCTCATCACACCTCGGTGACAGCGGCGTACATTCTGGGCACCTGAAATGTGGTGGCAGATTGGAACTCACGTTTCCTTCGAGACTCCAGTGATTGGAAACTTCATCCCAGGGTATTCCAACAGCTAAATAACAAGTGGGGCCCTTGTTCGATTGATCCGTTTGCCTCCAGACTGAAGACGCAATTGCCTCAGTGTTATAGTTGGCGACCAGATCCTCTGGCGATCAACTCAGATGCATTTCTTCAATCGTGGATGACGGATATGCTGTATGCATTTCCTCCGTTTGTCAGTATCCAGAGAGTATTGGTACAGATCTGTGGGCTGGAAGGTGAGGTGTTGTTGATATCTCCGTGTTGGAGAGCACTAGCTTGGTTCCCGGCAGCGCTGACCTGGTGTTGTACTCCTCCAAAAAGTCTGCTATATATGCAGAGATATTGACGAACCCTCTGGGTCAACCGTATTCATTAGTGGTTCAGGGACAATTGTCCCTCATGGCATGGAAACTTTCAGGAGACGTTGGTAAATGCTGGGAGTTTCGCAGGAAGTAACGCTTTTCCTGTCTCAATCTTGGGCTCCCTCTACGCATAAACAATATGAATTAGCTTGGCGTACGTGGGTTAGTTGGTGTTCTGACCGACAGGGGGATCCCGTGGGTTCCGGAATTCATATGATAGTTAATTTCCTGTTGGAGATGGCGACTAAAGGTTTGGCCTATCAGATAGTTAATAATTTAAGGTCCGCCATCTCAGCCGGTCATCTTCATGTGGACGGTAGGCCGGTGGGGTAGCATCCTTTGGTATGTAAGATAGTGAGAGGCATCAGATTGGTGAATCTTCCAAAACCGCGCTATTCACAACTGTGGGATGTAGACGTAGTTCTGTGTTTTCTCTGGAATTGGCCTGCAAATGATGGTTTGTCGCGTAAGCAACAGTCTGCAAAACTGACACTTTTGTTATGTTTAGTTTTATGCAGAGGAGTGTCTGACGTGCAAGCACTGGACTTAGCAGGTAGGGTTTTCACTCCTTCGGGGGTCTCATTTACAGTCTCAAAAAACAAACTCTAAGTGTGCTTCTTATCCTGCGTTTCCTCTCCATAGTAAACTGTGTGTTGCACAATGTAAAAAATGCTATGAGAATTGTACTCGAGAGTTTAGAAATGACGTTGCAGGACAGTTGTTGATTTCCTTATAGAGACCTTTTCGCCCAGTCACTGCAGCAACCTTAGCCGGGTGGGTCACTAGGTTATTAGGTCTGGCAGGTATTGACACTTTGGCTTTGGGAGCCCATTCGGTGCGAGGAGCTACAGCTTCTAAAGCTTTTGCTGAAAGTTCTCGATTAGAGGACATTATGACTGCGGCAGATTGGTCTTCTGATTCTACTTTTAAGACATTTTATCATTAGCCATTTGTTGATGTGGCATCTACAGTGGGGGAGTAACTTTGAACTAGCATAATCCGAAGCCTCCGTGGACTGCCATTGAATAAAAACAATTCTAGCTGACGCGTCAAGAATCTTCAATTCTATTAAGGACACGGAGGCGAGGATTATCCCACCCTAGAAACATTATTATACAATATGTGATATGGATTGATCATATTGGAAATTGTAATTTCATGCAATGTTATGTATAATGATGTTGGGTTTCTTCCCGCCCGTAATAATGTTTGAAGTACATCCAGTGAGTGGTGTATTACCGCTTGCTCTGATCTCCTGAAAAGAGAATATAAGACGTAATATACCACTCGCTGGATATACTTCAAAAAAATTATTACGGGTGGTAAGAAACCCAACATCATTATACAGAACATTGCATGAAATCACAATTTTCAATATGAACATTTTGATGTTTCGCAAAGAAAGAGGAAGAAGATTAGTGTTCAGGACATTTATACCTTTGGGGGTTACATGATTGGTGCATAGCATGGCGAGGCTGTCCTCCGGGTTATGCTATTTAAAGTTTGATTGGCTGCTGTGTTTTTCAGTAAAGAAAGAGAAGCATAATCCTCGCCTCAGATTTCTTAATAGAATTGAAAATTCTTGACGCGTCAGCTAGAAACATTTTTATCCCTGTGTTTCCTCTGAAAGGCTGATGAAGTTGATTATCTTTGATTTCTTTTCGAAACTTTTTTCTTGCTTTGGGAGTCTGAATGGACTGAGTGAGTCCTTTGTGGTCTTTGGCTGTTTTATACCGGGCCGCTGTTGCTACAATAGCTCTCCTCTGCGCCTTTTTGCTGTGGGGCCGCTGTGGCTACAATATCTCTCCTGTGCGCCTTTTTGCTGCGGGCGGCTGTGGCTTCAATTTCTCTCCTCTGTGCTTTTTTTCTGCGGAGCCGCTGTGGCTACAATATCTCTCATCTGCGCCTTTTTGCTGTGGGCCGCTGTGGCTACAATATCTCTCCTCTGCGCCTTTTTGCTGCGGGCGGCTGTGGCTTCAATTTCTCTCCTCTGTGCTTTTTTTCTGCGGAGCCGCTGTGGCTACAATATCTCTCATCTGCGCCTTTTTGCTGTGGGCCGCTGTGGCTACAATATCTCTCCTCTGCGCCTTTTTGCTGTGGGCCGCTGTGGCTACAATATCTCTTCTCTGTGCCTTTTTACTATGGGCCGCTGTGGCTTCAATATCTCTTATCTGCACCTTTTTGCTGTGGGGCCACTGTGGTTACAATATCTCTGGGCCTTTTTGCTGTGGGCCGCTGTGGCTTCAATATCTCTCCTCTGTGCCTTTTTGCTGTGAGGCGGCTGTGGCTACAATAGCTCTCCTCTGTGCCTTTTTGCTGTGGGGCCGCTGTGGCTACAATATCTCTCCTCTGTGCCTTTTTGCTGTGGGGCGGCTGTGGCTACAATAGCTCTCCTCTGCGCCTTTTTGCTGTGGGCCGCTGTGGCTACAATATCTCTTCTTTGTGCCTTTTTGCTATGGGCCGCTGTGGCTTCAATATCTCTTATCTGCACCTTTTTGCTGTGGGGCCGCTGTAGTTACAATATCTCTGTGCCTTTTTGCTGTGGGCCGCTGTGGCTTCAATATCTCTCCTCTGTGCCTTTTTGCTGTGAGGCGGCTGTGGCTACAATATCTCTCCTCTGTGCCTTTTTGCTGTGGGGCCGCTGTGGCTACAATATCTCTTCTCTGCGCCTTTTTGCTGTGGGCCGCTGTGGCTACAATATCTCTTCTCTGTGCCTTTTTGCTATGGGCCGCTGTGGCTTCAATATCTCTTATCTGCACCTTTTTGCTGTGGGGCCACTGTGGTTACAATATCTCTGGGCCTTTTTGCTGTGGGCCGCTGTGGCTTCAATAGCTCTCCTCTGTGCCTTTTTGCTGTGAGGCGGCTGTGGCTACAATAGCTCTCCTCTGTGCCTTTTTGCTGTGGGGCCGCTGTGGCTACAATATCTCTCCTCTGTGCCTTTTTGCTGTGGGGCGGCTGTGGCTACAATAGCTCTCCTCTGCGCCTTTTTGCTGTGGGCCGCTGTGGCTACAATATCTCTTCTTTGTGCCTTTTTGCTATGGGCCGCTGTGGCTTCAATATCTCTTATCTGCACCTTTTTGCTGTGGGGCCGCTGTAGTTACAATATCTCTGTGCCTTTTTGCTGTGGGCCGCTGTGGCTTCAATATCTCTCCTCTGTGCCTTTTTGCTGTGAGGCGGCTGTGGCTACAATATCTCTCCTCTGTGCCTTTTTGCTGTGGGGCCGCTGTGGCTACAATATCTCTTCTCTGCGCCTTTTTGCTGTGGGCCGCTGTGGCTACAATATCTCTTCTCTGTGCCTTTTTGCTATGGGCCGCTGTGGCTTCAATATCTCTTATCTGCACCTTTTTGCTGTGGGGCCGCTGTGGTTACAATATCTCTGTGCCTTTTTGCTGTGGGCCGCTGTGGCTTCAATATCTCTCCTCTGTGCCTTTTTGCTGTGAGGCAGCTGTGGCTACAATAGCTCTCCTCTGTGCCTTTTTGCTGTGGGGCCGCTGTGGCTACAATATCTCTCCTCTGTGCCTTTTTGCTGTGGGGCGGCTGTGGCTACAATAGATCTCCTCTGTGCCTTTTTGCTGTGGGGCGGCTGTGGCTACAATATCTCTCCTCTGTGCCTTTTTGCTGTGAGGCGGCTGTGGCTACAATAGCTCTCCTCTGTGCCTTTTTGCTATGGGGCCGCTGTGGCTACAATATCTCCCCTCTGTGCCTTTTTGCTGTGGGGCCGCTGTGGCTTCAATATCTCTCCTCTGTGCCTTTTTGCTGTGGGGCGGCTGTGGCTACAATATCTCTCCTCTGTGCCTTTTTGCTGTGGGGCCGCTGTGGTTACAATATCTCTGTGCCTTTTTGCTGTGAGGCAGCTGTGGCTACAATAGCTCTCCTCTGTGCCTTTTTGCTGTGGGGCCGCTGTGGCTACAATATCTCTCCTCTGTGCCTTTTTGCTGTGGGGCGGCTGTGGCTACAATAGCTCTCCTCTGTGCCCTTTTGCTGTGGGGCCGCTGTGGCTACAATATCTCTCCTCTGTGCCTTTTTGCTGTGGGACCGCTGTGGCTACAATAGCTCTCCTCTGTGCCTTTTTGCTGTGGGGCGGCTGTGGCTACAATAGCTCTCCTCTGTGCCTTTTTGCTGTGGGACCACTGTGGCTACAATATCTCTTCTCTGTGCCTTTTTGCTGCGGGGCGGCTGTGGCTACAATAGCTCTCCTCTGTGCCTATTTGCTGTGGGGCGGCTGTGGCTACAATAGCTCTCCTCTGTGCCTTTTTGCTGTGGGACCGCAGTGGCTACAATATCTCTTCTCTGTGCCTTTTTGCTGTGGGGCAGCTGGTGCATTAAACGGCCATGCATGCGCTGTCCCAACCCTGTGCCCCGATCACAAAGGGGGTCTTATAAATAAACTTTATTGGAAACCAAAAACAGTTTCATTAATGTCATGCCCACACCACCAAGATATTATTTTTTTTAAACGGGGCTAACCTTTTATTCTGCAGCACAATATTCTAAATAAGTTTGGTGAAAATTGTTGAATTTTATAAAGGGCCCTAATGATACATGTACGAAATATTAAAATTGGGCACAGTGCCCATGAGCGGTGTGAAATAACGTGCCCACTCTTTGCCTCAGGGTGGTAAAAGAAATCACTTTATATTTTCTGGTGAATAAAAACAGCATGTTCTCTGGAAACACCCTTCCAAATTAGATCACACATGCTCTTGAGTTTCATTCTTTCGTACATAGACTGCACACGGGTGGCAGCCTTATAAGCCCTTGTAAATCCAGTACTTGTATAGCGCACAAATGTAAATGTAAATGTAAATGTACATGTATTTATATAGCGCAAATCACCGACCCGGTATCTAAGCGCTTGCTTAGGGAACCCGTCCTGGTATTCCCCTGTGAGATAACACCGGCAGGGTATCCACAAGGTGAAAGCCAGGCATCCCACCGCGAGGGGCCGTTGTGGAGATTAAGCAAGCTATTGCCCAGAGTCGCAGAGTGTGAACCCGTGAGTCGAGTAGGCACCGGAGCGAGACTTGTCGAGTCCATCGAATTTTGAGCCCAAGACCCTCCGAGGCGGGGAATTGAACCCTGGTCCAGGGCCGATCTCAGCTTTCGGGTCTGCCGCCTCTAACCCCTGAGCCACACTTCTCCACTATCACCCCTCCACTATCACAAATCACCCCCGAAGGGGTATCTCGGCGCTGGGGGCCATTGGGAAGATTAAGCGAGCTATTGCCCAGAGTCACAAGGTGCTGGGCAGACCCCTGCCGCCGGAGCCAGGGATCGAACCGTGATCCCCAGCGTCCAGCATCAGTCGCCCTGGCCGCCGCGCCACACCTCTTCCCTGAATGGGAACTCCACCATTGCACCTCCTGCACCCAGTCTCCAGCCACCATATAAAGAGCCAGTGAACCTGTCAACAGGAGAGGTGAGAACAGATCTTAACTCCAGTCCCCATCACATACCAGAGGGCCACAGGCGTTAAACGCTCAGTGCTGACGAATACCGTGATCTGCAGGTCACAAGTAAGGCCAACTTTTATCCTTTCGAGGGTGGCAAACTGAGTGCCATTCATTTAAGTTTTAGAAACTCATTTTATTAATAGCACTTTGAACCAGTAGAAGTTTTGTACAAAGTGCCACATAAAGATGTTATTATAATAAACAGATTTTTAATCTCAAAAACAAACCTGATCTTTGAAAAAGCTATATTAAAAAACTGAAGCAAAGTGAGTTTGCAATATTTAAGCTACGTTTATAATAGCAAACAATAAAAATTCATTTTGACCAAGGTTTAGTTTCACCATTCACATTTTAAAAGTAGAGGCATGCCCGTTTGTTCCAATGTTTTTCGTATGAACGCAACAAATATAGAGCACATTGAGTTAGATCTATTATTTTAAACTGACAGTGGCCTTCAGGTCCGCCCATTGCTTACCATTGGTTGTCTTTACCCACATTTGCTTGACTCTTATTAGTCAGCTTTTGTGGCTTTCCTTCCTCTTCTGGTGTTTGTTCCTCTCCTGGAGCATGGACCGATTACTTGCATCTCTCCACTGCTCCCTTTTCAGGCTTCTACTTTTTATCTTTTTGGTTGAGCATTCTAGGAGAGCGCATGTGTTTTCCAGCTGTCTCCCTCATGCACTTAGAGTTCCTCATCCTCTTTCTTGCCTTTGTATTTCCCCCCCTCACTCTCCTTCAGTTGCCCCTCTTGCTTCCTTAATTCCCACCCCCCATCTTGCCGTTCTTGCATGCCACCCGCTCTGTTGTATGTGTGCGTCCCTATCATTCCTTTGTCCTTTTACTTCACATCGACACCCACTCTAGCTCATTGCACATGCGCTTCCCAATGGCCACTTACCTTCCATTGTCCTTGTGCTTCCCGATCCCTGCACGCCCACCCTTTGCTGTCTGTTTTGCGCACTGTCTGCTATCCACCTGCTTCTTTATCGGTTTCCAGCAGTAGCTTAAGTAATAAAAGAAAATCCACAAAACAAGGAAAGTGTGCAGTACCACAGCCTGCTACTAGGTGTCCCTGTAAATCCATATAGGGTACTGCACCCTTAATGCAATTATAAAGAGAAAGATTGCAACTGAGCAAACGTTTCTATTTGTTATTATTGGAAATGAGAAGCTAAATAAACAACAATGGTGCATTTTAAAACGCAAGGCAACAAAAATCTCACTTCCAATAAAAACAATTAGAAACTTGTTCTCAGCGGTAAGGTTTCTCTTTATAATTGCAGTAAGGATGCAGTACCTTATGTTATCAATAGAGGTCCCTTTACAACGCCACAGGGACACCTAGTACCAGCCCGTGGTACTTCACCCTTTCCTTGCTTTGTGGAGTTTCTTTTATTCCTTATGCTACTGCTGGGATATTTTTTGACAAAAAAAAATAATGTAACAGACGTTATCACTTGCAACGGCAATAGATCAAACTTTCACGAATGCGAGACCTATTGTATTGCAAATGCTTGCCTATATATGGGGGTCCACAGTAATGTGGTGTGGCCAGAAGGTGGGACTTATGAAACACAGACCTCCTCTGTGAGTCCAGACATGCTGTCCAGTAAAGAACAGTTACAGGGAGAACACCCACCCACCACAGACCGTATTGTGTTCAGTCTGGAAGCACCACAGGAAGGGCGTTTTAAAAGGCTAGGAACTGCGGCTTAGAAGAAATACAACTCAACGCTCTGGCCACATTAGGGCACCCCTGACACCCAAACAGGACCCTCAGAGAACCTGCCCAGATGTCAGCAGGTGGTAAGCTTCCTTGGTGTGTGTCATGTGAGACCACTTGTGTGTTTGTGCTCTGAGACTTCCACCACATGTCACTCACCTGAGGGACAGTCACTGCCATGTTTCCTCTCAGCGTCATTATCCACAGGCCTCAGATCTTCTGTCTCTTTTAAAGAAGACACACAGGAGGCGGCCATAGAGTCTGTTTCAAAGGAGCACAGCATTAATATTATCATAAAAGTTAAAAATAAACCTAATATAAAAAATAAATAAAAACATTTACTAAATAAATTATTTAAACTAACCACATGGCTTCTAAATAAATTTAATAAGTATTATTTAAAACTAAAAATGCCAGTGAAGGTAGGATGTTTTAAATCCAAATATTAAGTCGTTATTTATAAATTAAACTAATATATTTAAATTAGTTATTTAATAAACATTTAGTCTGATGAGTTGTTCTGCTAGAACATTTCTTTTTATTAGTTCTAGGTGAATAAAAATACATATTGCTCATTATTTTTTAAAGAACAATACATTTTAATACTTTTCCTTGCACTTTCCTATAGGGAGATTTCCACCACAGTGGCAAAGACCCCATCTAAGTGTGAAAAGTTATTATTAGTACTATTACCCTTGTAATTCGTTTTGAAGATAGCTTCACCCCCTAATTTGAGGGGTGCAGACAGGTAAGTGAACATATAGATGTAAATGTGCACTCAGGAATGGTGAACCTCAAACAAGTGCAGATTTACACCTGGGTGCAGGAGTAAATCTACACAAGTAATTGTACCTTTGTGACTTGGCCACTAACTAGGTTTAGTGCACAACAGAAGAGTGTAAAGTAAGTTTTTCACTAATGCTAATGGCCTTTTAATGTCACTGCCACACCCATGCAGGGCTCCTTTCTAATCTACACAACGACACCAGGGCTGTGGTCACTAAAGCAGCCCAAACCAACAGAAGGGGGTTCTCAGCGTGTGCTAGTCTGGACTGCCTCAGCGTGTGCTATGCTGGACTGCCTCAGCGTGTGCTATGCTGGACTGCCTCAGCGTGTGCTATGCTGGACTGCCTCAGCGTGTGCTATGCTGGACTGCCTCAGCGTGTGCTATGCTGGAGCGTGTGCTATGCTGGACTGCCTCAGCGTGTGCTATGCAGGACTGCCTCAGCGTGTGCTATGCTGGACTGCCTCAGCGTGTGCTATGCTGGACTGCCTCAGCGTGTGCTATGCTGGACTGCCTCAGCGTGTGCTATGCTGGACTGCCTCAGCGTGTGCTATGCTGGAGCGTGTGCTATGCTGGACTGCCTCAGCGTGTGCTATGCTGAACTGCCTCAGCATGTGCTATGCTGGACTGCCTCAGCGTGTGCTATGCTGGAGCGTGTGCTATGCTGGACTGCCTCAGCGTGTGCTATGCAGGACTGCCTCAGCGTGTGCTATGCTGGACTGCCTCAGCGTGTGCTATGCTGGACTGCCTCAGCGTGTGCTATGCTGGACTGCCTCAGCGTGTGCTAGTCTGGACTGCCTCAGCGTGTGCTATGCTGGAGCGTGTGCTATGCTGGACTGCCTCAGCGTGTGCTATGCTGGACTGCCTCAGCGTGTGCTATGCTGGAGCGTGTGCTATGCTGGACTGCCTCTGCGTGTGCTATGCTGGACTGCCTCAGCGTGTGCTATGCTGGACTGCCTCAGCGTGTGCTATGCTGGAGCGTGTGCTATGCTGGACTGCCTCAGCGTGCGCTATGCAGGACTGCCTCAGCGTGTGCTATGCTGGACTGCCTCAGCGTGTGCTATGCTGGACTGCCTCAGCGTGTGCTATGCTGGAGTGCCTCAGCATGTGCTATGCTGGACTGCCTCAGCGTGTGCTATGCTGGACTGCCTCATGAAAGTGTCTATGTTGGACTGTCTCAGCGTGTGCGATGCTGGACTGCCTCAGCGTGTGCTATGCTGGAGCGTGTGCTATGCTGGACTGCCTCTGCGTGTGCTATGCTGGACTGCCTCAGCGTGTGCTATGCTGGACTGCCTCAGCGTGTGCTATGCTGGACTGCCTCATGAAAGAGTCTATTTTGGACTACCTCAGCATGTACTAGGCTGGACTGCCTCAGCGTGTGCTATGCTGGACTGCCTCAGCATGTGTCATGCTGGACTGCCTCAGCGTGTGCTATGTTTGACTGCCTCATGAAAGAGTCTATGTTGGACTACCTCAGCATGTGCTATGCTGGACTGCCTCAGCGTGTGCTATGCTGGACTGTCTCAGAGTGTGCCATGCTGGACTGCCTCAGCGTGTGCCATGCTGGACTGCCTCAGCGTGTGCCATGCTGGACTGCCTTAGCGTATGCTATGCTGGACTGCCTCAGCGTATGCTATGCTGGACTGCCTCAGCATGTGCTATGCTGGACTGCCTCAGCGTGTGCTATGCTGGACTGCCTCAGCGTGTGCTATGCTGGACTGCCTCATGAAAGAGTCTATGTTGGACTGCCTCAGCGTGTGCTATGCTGGACTGTCTCAGCGTGTGCCATACTGGACTGCCTTATGAAAGAGTCTATGTTGGACTGCCTCAGCATGTGCTGTGCTGGCCTGCCTCATTTAAGGTGCTATGTTGGACTGCCTCAGCACGTGCTATGTTGGGCTGCCTCGTGAAAGGTGTTACATTGGACTGCCTCATTAAAGGTGCTATGTTGGACTGCCTCAGCACGTGCTATGTTGGGCTGCCTCGTGAAAGGTGTTACATTGGACTGCCTCATAAAAGGTGCTATGTTGGACTACCTCAGCATGTGCTATGTTGGAGTGCACAAAAATCAATGGGGGAAGGAATCACTTGTCCTGAGTAAACAGGGTTTTAGTTCTCTTATTCGGTTTCGGTTCAGATAAAAAAAAACTCATTCACGTACCAAGGCTCGATAGGCGGTATATCTTAGTTCTCCGCCTTGTTGTTAATAGCAACGTGACAGCATCATCAGGTTTAATTGTATGCTTCCTCCACCAGGAGGTAAACCACTGGTTAGTACAGTAGTGAATCAGTTATCAAAAGGGTGTGAGATTAAAAAGGACTTCTTAGCCATTTTGGGAAGTTTAAATCGGTGTTTGGAAAAGAAGGTCTGGTTAAAAGAATTGGTGTGCGTATGAAGCTGAGTTATGGGGCTTCCGCACTGCGTTATGTCCATAAAAAGGTCGACATGTTTCAGCCACAGGTTGCCCAAGAGGTCAGGTTGGCTTTCTTCAGGACCTAATGACTCTATTTGAAGAATAGAGAGAAAAAGAAAAAGTGTATTGACCTTAAGTGTCATAAAAATGGCAAGTCTTTTTTACAAGGCAAAATATCTCCCGTTCCCATTGAGGCAAAACTTTCTCTCATTAATAAGGCAATTGATGTCCTTAATGTGTTGGGTCATTCTTTACAAAACAACGGAATATGTTAAAGTTGTGTATAGTTAGGCCCCTGGTTTGTAATGCTAATGTACCTATATTTAATACACTAGCAGGACGCTCGCAGCGGTTTATGCAAAGTGGCGGTTAAAAGACAGTGTGTTATTATTGTCTTTGTTTCTCGTGTAACAAAGCGTTACCTGTGTATGCCAAATATATGTAACACGTCATCCAAGGTGGAAGCGGTATGCTTTTAAACCTCGCAAGAGCCTTGTAGTTAAATAGTCACGTGTGCGCCTCATCGATTGATCATTACAAACACACAGCGTTGCTGCTATAAATACGCGGTGAAGATAAAGATAATCCGCTGTCCGTATGCCACGTGTGAGCGGCTTCTAGAGGTTTTCGAAAGTTTGGTATGCAACTGTGGCTTCTATAGTTTACCAGACTCGGTGTACATTCTGCTGTTTAAATAAGTGTGCGGTTGCGAGGTGTGCATTCATTTCCAGACATCACCCCATCAGTTTATAAACAGATTAGTTCTATCATACCTTTCAGGAGAATAGTTATTGCCTCTTCAGGCATGCTGAGGGATGACCTGCTGTCAAAAGGGAGACATATGTGCAAGCCTTATTACACACAATTCCCCAGTAATACATTACGGTTTTGGTGGGTGGAGGACATCCGTCAGGGCATTTATGCTACCTCCTTCGCAGATGCTTGTGCTGTCTCTTCCTCTCAGACCCCGGAAACAGAGGCTGCTTTGTTTCCTGCCTTAAAAAGGTCGATGTTTGCTAGACACAGAGGACAGGCAGATATTATAATGGGGTTAGGGACAATTTTTGGTGAACTAAATTAGCTGATCTTTGATCCCTTATTATTGGAGACAGTAGAACTTAATAATAAGGGTTAGGTGGCAGCCCTCTGAGATTGAGGTATGTTTGAGGACATTCCTTGTTCAGGTTTTATACTCATGATGAATATTTAGGGGGTACATGGGTAACTCAGTCTTGAATGCCGGATATGACAACTCAAACGCCGGATCCTCTATGGGTGGTTCAGACTGGAGTGGAGAAGACTCCCATACACCTACAAGGAACAGAGGACAAAATCGACGCCCAAATTGCCGCAGACCATATATGTGTCACAATGCGTATCATGGAAACCAAACTTTCCAACCATTCAATCCCCACTTCCCGGGCTGGATGAACCTATATTTTCAAAGCCCACCACCAATGGGACCGCCCATGGCACCACAAATAGGACAAGACTACACACCTAGGGTGCCTTTTTTAGGGAGAGGCAGACAAAACCAAAGAACCAGACGAAAAGGAGTCACATGGACAGTTCAGGAACGACAGGTCCACACAAGAAGCATGACTGGGAACAAACCCAGCACAGGCACAACAACCTCATCGTCAACTTAACAGGTCAGCAACTGACGGAGGAACAGACAAAAATCCTAAACAAAGGACTTGGTTTTGTCCCCACACCTCCACTAGACACGTTTAAACTTCAGTGTGAGATGGCGGAATTTTGCCGTAAACTGAAGCTGAAAGCCTTCTTCAATGACCAAGGAGAATACATCACGGATGGAGACACCAACCTGCGGCGCAAATCCAAATTCTGCCCACTAAACAGTCAGATTCCAATAGAAATAGTGACTTTTGAAGAGGCAGTAATGAAGGAAATAGATGACCTGAAGACGCAAACCAAACAACCCTTCCAGAACATCACTAATGCCGAAAAGAAGGCACTTGACGAACTCCGACAAGATGCAAACTTGATCATTAAGGCCGCGGACAAAGGAGGAGGAATTGTCCTACCTACAAGAGAGGGTTATGAATTGCTCTCTGACCAGAAATTCTACAAAAGGATAATGGTGGATCCCACAGAACGCCTCCAAAGGACCAATTCACTCATGATGGACAAAGCCGAAACTAATAACTGGATCTCAAAAAAATGAGGCGGATTTTCTGCAAACCTCAACACCAAAAAACACCATATTTCTATTCCCTTCCAAAGACTCGCAAAACACGACAACCACCCCCTGGGAGACTAATTATATCCGGGATTGTGTCGGTCCTGGAACTTCTATCCCAGTTTGGCGACCAATCTCAAACCGCTAGTTCAAACAACCCCTACATACCTAAAGGACAACAGGGACCTATTGAACCTCCTTACAGACAAAGCATATTCGGAGGACACCATGCTATTGGTCGGATTCGACGTAGAGAGTCTTTACACCTGCCTTCCCCAAGAAAAAACCTTGGAAAATGTGGAGAAATTGCTCTTCAATACACAGTGGACCCATAAGACACAAAGACACTTCATTTTATAGTGCAGCAGACTTGCACTCACGGAATTTTTTTTCGAGTACAGCAACACCCTGTACCAACAGTGCCACAGAACTTCAATAGGCAGTACATTTGCCCCGAGCGTGGCCGGGCTCTGCGTGATTGATTTTGAGAACACTCACGTACAGAATGACAACAACCCCTACCTACACCAGATCCTTTTTTGGAAACGCTATATAGACGACATCATCGTCATATGGGATGGCAACAGAGAGATCCTAGCTGAATACCACAACTGGCTAAATATGAAAGACGAATGGCTTAAGTTCACCTACACTGCTGACAATAAAAACCTGGATTTCTTGGATCTAACAATATACGCTCACAATGGTACCCCACAAACAAGGACCTACTTCAAACCTACTTCTAAGAACAGTTTTCTTTCATATAAAAGCTTTCATCCCCGTCCTCCGAGGGAAAATCTTCCCTATAGCCAATTTCTAAGACGTAACTGCAGCAACACAAGAGAGTACAATAACCAAGCATAGGACCTCTGCACAAAATTATGAGCCAGAGACTACCCGGAGAGAGTGATCAGGAAGTGCAAGAAGCGAGCTATTAACCAACCCAGAGAATGCCTCCTGGACACTACCCCTAAGACCACAGAGAGTGATGTGGTTACCTGTGTTACTACTCACAATGCAGCATCAAACAAAATAATGAAGATTGTCAATATAAACTGGAGGATCATCACATCAGGGTCAATCAGTTGGCCCAAGCCGAGAATCGCAAACAAAAGAACACGGACCCTCAAAGACATTTTGGTCCATACTAGACCAACCCCAATCAGGAGGAACGAACTAACCGCACAGCTATGGAACATTCCACCAGTGATGGGACACTACCCGTGCGGCGCATGTTCCTTATGCGACCTGAGAACAGCAACCAAACAACTACAGCTACTTCCAGATCTCAAATGGACAATTAGGAGTCATACAAATTGTAACACTACACATGTAATCTACATGATCACCTGTCCCTGCCATTTGCGCTACGTAGGGATGACTTGTCGAAAGGCGAAACAAAGAATTGTAGAACACCGAAGAAATGTCAAGTGCCAACGCAATACTACCAAAATGAGCAACCATTTCATCGAGAAGAAACACACAGTTAAAGATCTGAAATGGGTGATCCTAGAAATCCTGCCTACCAGGAATCACAGCGCCGAAAAAAATCATTTTTGAAAATGAACAGAGTTGGGTCCATCGCCTCAAAACGAGTGTAACTGGGCTAAATGACAATATCCTGTGGCTCAGCCGGAGTAACTAAACTGTATGACATCCCAAATGAAAATGGGACACTCACCCTTAAATGCATAAACAAGGGCTTTTTTCAACCGCCATATCCGGCATTCAAGACTGAGGTACCCATGTATCCCCCAAAATATTCATCATGAGTATAAAACCTGAAGAAGGAATGTCCTCAGACATACCCCAATCCCAGAGGGCTGTCACCTAACCCTATTTTTAAGTTCTACTTTCTCCAATAATAAGGGATCAAAGATCAGCTAATTTAGTTCGCCAAAAATGGTCCTAAACCCCATTATAATATCTGCCTCAAAGTTCTTTTTTTAGCAAAATAGTGAATTTTCAATGAGTCTGTCCTCTGTGTCTAGCAAACATCGACCTTTTTAAGACAGGAAACAAAGCAGCCTCTGTTTCCGGGTCTGAGAGGCAGAGACAGCACAAGCATCTGCGAAGGAGGTAGCATGAATTCCCTGACGGACGTCCTACACCCACCAAAACCGTAATGTATTACTGGGGAACTGTGAGTAATAAGGCTTGCACATATGTCTCCCTTTTGACAGCAGGTCCTCCCTCAGCACGCCCGAAGAGGCGATAACTATTCTCCTGAAAGGTATGATAGAACTAATCTGTTTATAAACTAACAGGGTGATTTCTGGAAATGAATGCACATTTAAACGGCAGAATGTACATCGTCTTGTAAACTATAGAAGCCACACTTACATACCGAACTTTCGAAAACCTTTAGAAGCCGCTCACACGTGGCATACGAACAGCGGATTATCTTTATCTTCACCGCGTATTTATAGCAGCAATGCCGTGTGTTTTTAATGACCAATCGATGAGGCGCACACGTGACTATTTAACTAACGGGCTCTTACGAGGTTTAAAAGCATACAGCTTCCACCTTGGGTGACGTGTTACTTATATTTGGCATACACAGGTAACGCTTTGTTACACGAGAAACAAAGACAATGTTTACACGCTGACTTTTCACTGCCACTTTGCATACACCGCTGCGAGCGTCCTGCTAGTGTATTAAGCGCTACGAGGCCTTTGGGTAGTAATGCGCTCTACAAAACCCACTTTCATTTCATTAAATATGGGTACCGTATTTTCCGGCGTATAAGACGACCTTTTAACCCTTTAAAATGGTCTCAAAAGTCGGGGGTCGTCTTATACGCCAGGAACAAAAATTTTAGGAGTGGAAACCACGACCAAACTGTCTTGAGCCTTTGTATTAATGGGAAGGCATGGTGTAAAATATGTATCTTTTTGTCAGTAGAGGGTGCTATTGCTTCAGTAAACGTGCCATGGTTGTGTTTGCACGTCGAAGCCTTTCCATCACCCAGATTCATGTGTGGACAGGGAATGGTGCATCTTTGTTATAATCCGCTTTACTAGATTCCAAAATGAGTCTAGAGGATCCTATTATCGAATCCATCTCTCAAATCACTGAGTTGCACGAAGCATGAGTCATACTGCATCACACTCATAGTATTCTGATCTCCATGGTTGCGGTAGTGCTGGAAAGGAACCCAGGGCAGACATGTGTGCTATTCACGACTGACAAGCTATCACTAGAGTTATGCTGCTCTAGGTATGCGGCAGGGGAAGGCCAACGTATGTCCAAGGCTGAGCAGAGTTATGCTGCAAGAAATGCCAAGTTATGCAGTATGATGCGTTACAACATGTAGCAGTATAATAATTGTTTGGGCCTTTTAACAACTACTTATGTTTACCGTACATGTTTGATGACATGATGTTGGTAGAGGGGTAGTCTTATACGGCGAGTATAGCATGAAACCTACATTTTATCAAGAAAAGTAGGGGGTCGTCTTATAAGCCCAGTCATCTTATACGCCGGAAAATACGGTACATTGGCATTACAAACCAGGGGCCTAACTATACACGACTTTAACGTATTCCGTTGTTTTGTAAAGAATGACCCAACACATTAAGGACATCACTTGCCTTATTAAAGAGGGAAAGTTTTGCCTCAATGGGACCAGGAGATATATTTTGCTTGCCATTTTTATGTTTCTTATTGCGTGTACTTTAGCACATCAGCATCCTAAAGACTGCGTACTAACGCAATCAATATGTGTTTGTATTGTCTGTTCTCTCTAAATTTCTACAGGTACTTGAAGGCCTTTCTCTTTTCTAGAATAATTATTCTATGAATCAGACCTGACACTTAAGGTCAATACACTTTTTAGGTCTCACCCTGGCAAAAGCGTGCAAAGCGTGTTCTCGCCGCGAGACCTATAGCCGTCAGCTCTGCTTACAAGGAGCCAAGAAGGAGACAACAGATGGGCACGCGCAGCATGCCGGAATCGGATCAGGTCACGCGCGTGAACACGCACTCCGATTCCGGCATGCTCTTCAGTCACCATGGATCATGCACGCACACACACAGCCACACATATACACATGCACAGCTAACAGACACACAGCCACACATATACACATGCACACCTACACACACACACACACACACACACACACAGCTACACCCACACACGCGCACATACCCCCCACTCCCTACCACTCACCGGCTGCACCTTCACACAGTCCACGGGGTACATGAGGCAATGCTCCATGATGCCGCCCACGGCTCGGCCAGCATATGGGTGGTGACGGTGGATCCCTCGGGCAGCGCTTCGAACTTCAGACCCTCCTCCTGGTCGTCCTGCTCCTGCTGGGCTGCTAAGTGGTGCGCTTTAGGAGACACGCGCTGTGACGCATCTCACGCTGTGAACGCGCACGTCTCTTCTCGCTCTCGACCACGCTTTCACGAGCGAGAGCGCCTTTCTTTGTATCAGAAGCACTGTGTGCCTTCCAGCACTGATGCGTCACTGGACTCCGATAACACCCCCTGACCCAGCCCCCACTACTCGGCGGTAGAAGCAGCAATATCACAGTTAACTTCCGGTGCCATCTACCGCTTTTACTCCATCCCAACGCACCGATTTTGGGCGCCATACGGCTGTTTCCTGCTCTAGCAATTTTCCCATGGCCGCGTAGCTCGCCGCATGGGGCAGAGGCCCCGCTCGCGCCTGGACCTGCTACGGAACTTGCTGACGGTGCTGGTGCGGCACGAGCGCCTACAGACAACCTGGGCTCGCGCCAATGAGCTGCGCTTCTATGCCGAACGGGTGAGCATGGGACTGGGGCCAACGGATGGAAGCTGCAGGGTAGATCGGGGTGGGGTGGTTTGAGGGGGTGTGGTGTACAGTACCCTGGGGCGCAGATGGTATTGTTGTGGGTGCTATAACGAGTATTCTAGGATCTAGGTTAAAGTGGTATCGGTAGTAGTAGCTAAACTAAACTTAAGAGTAGATACTGCAGTCTAGCCTGGGGTGGGTTACTAGTATCTGTGGTACTGCAAATCCGGACCCTGCTGTTTCACAGATATCGAGGTCCAACACTCGTGTCACAAAATATCGTCGTACCATGACGAATTTGGTATCTACGGACCGGTAATGATTAGGACATTATCCCTATGCATTTGCGTCACGATTGAGTGATGCTAACACCCTTAAATCGTAGTTTCCGTCCCGAACCCTCAGACTCCATTTTGTAAACGGCATCCATCTTATGACTTGCCCTCATATTGTCAATTGATTAAGACCGAGTTTGATCTAAAAGGACACGTCCGTCGTAGCTGACTTCCCCATGACCTGGCCAAAGCTGTCTCCACTGCCTCCAGCCAAGCCTGTTTGGGCAGCTCCTCACCCAGTGGCCGAGCAAGATATCATCAAGGCACAACATGTCATAAACCATCCACTACATACAGACCCTGTTTTCCATACACATACACCTGTCCATGACTCTTGTTTATGACCAGTTTTATGATGGGAGGGTGCCCGACCTTATTGGTGTTTCATCGATATCTGATGGGAGTTCTGGATCTGGCGGGGTAATCCATCACAAACTGGACATCTAAAATATGTGCTGACCAGCATGACTTCGCTCTTTGTATTATTGTAGAAATATGTGTATAGCCATATCATAAACTCAAGAATTCTTGCCTACGGCTGTTATTTATGTATATAAGGAGAAGGCTGGTTCTGTAAAAACGAACAGTCTCCTGAGAACTTACGGCCCGTGTTGTCGTACTTCTACGACGCATGTTACTTGGTTGCAGCCAATAAAACTCGATCACTGACTTCAACTAGAAGACTCTGTGTTTCTGTAAGTCCAGAACAGGGAGAACTCAGAGGTCTTCGGGTGTGGTCCCTTGGCACCACCGGGTCTCTAAAAACCCGGTACCTCAGTTGGCGCCCAACTCGAGGCGATATCAAGCGGTGACGGTCCAAGCCAGATGTTCGTGAGGAGCTTCGTGTGAAAATTCCGGAGGACGGCCAGCCACTTCAGCGACCCCTGCATGTCGACGTGGTTCCGAAGGTCTTTGCTGCGAGGTTCCCCGCGTCCCGACGGCTACGAAGGACTGCTGCCCTGACTATCGCCCTGTTTTGGACCCAGTGATCCTTGGTAGAGCGAAACGATAGACGAGTCTTCTAGTGACATCACCGATCTTCAATATTCAGTTAAGTATAAGTGGAGCGTCTCCCAGTTCTTAGTTTGGTTCTTAGTTTTGGTATCCCAGAGATACGGTTTGTATTGGTTCTTGCAAGCACCAAAACCGAGGGATTCGTGTATTCACGACAACATCATAATTAGATAATCCCTTGAAGTTTGAAGCTAGACTAGTGAGCGAAGATGCCTGGTCTCAGCAGACTTGGAAACTTGTTTTGTCTTGGTTGTAGTAAGGACTCCCGATTAGAGGATTTGTGTCCGGTTCCTCCGATTGGAACTCCAACATATGAGTTATATATAAAGCACGGAGTAGGTCCTATCACATATAATGAGGTATGGATAAAATACACCCGCAAGGATGGTGTTTTAAAATGGCCCCAATATGGTAGTTTTGACTCAGAAATATTAGATAACCTCGAGGTCAAATTGTTCAAGAAGAAAGCCCGGCCGGCGATGTTTGACTCTTTTCGCTTATGGCGCAAAGAAGCCAAACAGAAAGAAATAAAATTAGCAAAGAAAAATAAAAGAGGCATGTCGATGGTACAAGCTGCCATCGCATACAGGGATAATGAGGAAGAGCAGGAAAGTGAACAAATGCTCAGAAGCAAGAAACTAGCAATAGATAAATGCTACCCGATGTTACCTCATGAGGGACAAGACTCAAAGGGAACATCCGAGAAAGATCCATAAATGTCCCATTTATTGAACTCACCACCCCCATATACATCGAGTATTGTTGGACCCCCGAGGCGTATTGTTATACCGCGCCCTGGCGCACGAAAAGCAGCTCTTGCACAAGCACCAGCCCCTCTTCAGCTGGTTCCTACTTCTCCGGCGCAGCCTTCTCAAGGGCCGCCGCCTTTGCTACATACTCCATCTACTTCTACAACTTTGCCTACTGCTCCAACTATTCACTATGATACTACGTCTTCTACTGCCTCGACTTCCTCTGCTGTTGCTTCGACTTCCTCTTTACATCAGCCTGTCTTTTCTGGCGCATCTGCCTCGCCGCAAGCTTCTCCTTCTGTCAGACAGAGAGTGGCAAGTACTGTCACTGGTCTATTCTCGCCCTTCTTTGGGTCGCCTAAAACGACCCCTAAACCAGAACGTAGACAGTTGCGTAGTCAACTACCCGACTACGAGGAAAGAGAAGTACTGAATGAGTTAGCACGCAAATGGGTTACTGATACTGTAAGATATGATGTTCAGTCTGTTATGGAAGTCTTCCGTCAGTGGGATTCATCCACTCAAAGATATGTATTTGAAGAAATGTGTGTGTACCTCTGGGAAGATTTACAAGACAATGACCCAAAACGCAGAATGCAGGAACTAGCCCGCATGCGATTCAAATTTTACGAAGGCATGATTATAGGTGCAGATGTTGAAAAAGCAATGGATCTGTTGTTATCGTATAGGAGTAAGGGAAACAGCTCTAGATCGTTTAATGAGGATGATATGTCGGGTAGGAAAAAGGCGCGACAGTACCCCATGAGAGAGGTTCCTCCTGTATGGAGGGAAGGTGATGCGAATGCACAACCACCTGTTCCACCGCATTTCCAGCGTGTATGGGTACATGTCCCCTGGAAAAGATCCGAAGTTTTAGCACTCAAACAGACACTACCCGATCCGCGTAAAAACCCAGCAGGATATTACAAGGAATTATCACAGACCGCCAGCTCATGTATAATGAATTTAGCAGATATAGACATGTTGTTTGGGAATGTTGTTCCGCATCCTTTATGGAGTAAAATTCGTCATGTAGATCATGATCAAGAACTAGGTGACTCATGGGCTAATATTACTGCTACAGATGCTAGACAAGTAGGTGGTTCTAAACCCAACCTTTAATAGCAGATCTTCCCGGTAGGATTATCGCGTACATGAAAACGTTAATGCCTGAATTACGTGTAAATTGGGACAAGCTATCTGCGTGCAAGCAAAAGAAAGATGAGAATGTGACTGACTTTTTCACGAGGTTTGAGGAGACTTTCACTGATCATAATGGTCAGGACATGGCTACCGAGGGTGGCCAAAGATTGTTTGTAGACAAATTTGTACATAATCTGCTTCCTGAATTGTGCAATAAATTGAAAGATTCAGAGAGTGCTTGGGCTGTTTCCACGTAAGCGCAGATTTTAGCCACAGCCCAGTACTATGAAAATAGACGCAAAGACGAGCTAGATAAGTCAGACAAGAAGACTAAAGAACTAAAAATTTAAAGTCCTTCTCCAACAAGCCTATCCGCCTTGCACTCCTAGTCAGCCCAATTATCAGCAACCACAGCAGTATTCGAGAAACGCGCAAGGAAACGAGTTTTCCCACCAGCGTTCTCAGTATGGCCCGAATCAATGTGCATATTGCAAAGAGGAGGGTCATTTCAAAAGTAATTGCCAAGCTCTTGCACGACGTTTAAACGGTGTCTCCGGCGCAAGAGGTGAGGTGTTCAACAGGCTCCTCGAGGTAGGGGCCGTGGAAATTTCACCCAGAATACCATTTCTTTTTCACCTCAGAATTCTATGAATAGCTTTGACCAACAGAATAATGCATCTTCCAGGTCAGCTCAGTACTATGCAGATGACTATTACGCAGAAAACGAGAATGAGGGTAATAATTGCTAGGACAGCCATGGACAAAGAGAGGGAGTTGTTTCAGTTCCAGTAGATCAGAATGGACCTTATGTCGAGGTAATTACATCCGGAGTGCCGGAGCCATTTCTGCTGCATACTGGTGCTACAAAAAGTTCTATTATGCACTCAAAACTTCCTGGCGCACCTTTGTCCGGCGAAATGAATGTTTCAGTAGGTTTTTCTGGCGCCCCTGTTAGAAACCCGATCTCCAGTCCCATGCCCCTTTCTGTTGGCCCATGCGAATTAGAAGCACCCCTCATCCTTACAACAGGTTGTGGCAAAAATTTGTTAGGTTTGGATTTGCTGAAGAGATTATATGAGACTTTGTATTGTTCTCCTTCGGGAGTACAACTCACCCTTGGTAAGAAAGTGATTTCCCCGATGTATTTGTCAAAGGAAAGAATTCCGACTGAGTTGTCATCTCTTCCAGATGTACTTTGGGCGAATGGTTCAAATGATGTAGGTCGGTTGGAGATAGCACCGTATGTCATAACATTGAAAGCTAATGTCAGGTTGCCACGTATTCTCCAATATAGAATGTCAAAAGAATGTGAAAAGGCTTTGCTAGAGATAGTCCACGATCTAATTGCGAAAGATGTCATCGAAGAGACTACAGGCAACATTTGTAACAGTCCTGTTTTGCCTGTCTTAAAGCGTACTGATCCTTCACAGCCCCCTGTGTACCGATTTGTGATCGATCTAAGGGAAGTGAATAAGATCGTTGTACCACAGTTTCCAGTCGTCCCGACATTACTGCCTTATTGACAATGGTCCCAGCCTCAGCCAACTGGTTTTCAGTGATTGACCTGAAGAATGCCTTCTTCAGCATCCCGATTGCCGAGGAGAGCAGAGATATCTTTGGCTTCAATTTAGGAGGACGAAGCTTCCGCTTTAGACGCGCTACTCAGGGCTACTGTGAGAGTCCATCAATGTTCAGTCAGGCTCTGAAAACACAACTAGATACGATTGTTCTACCTGGTGGCGCGACTCTGATTCAGTATGTAGACGATTTACTGATCGCTGCAGATACTGAAGAGGTTTGCAAGCAAGCTACGTTGTCACTGTTGCGTCATTTATGTGACATGAAGAACAAGGTCTCGCTTTCCAAATTACAATTTTGCCGACAAGAAGTAACCTACTTAGGTCACATCTTATCGAAGGAGGGAAGGAGACTGACCCCAGAAAGAATACAGGCAATTGCAGAACTGAGTGTCGCAAGGACACAAAGAGAAGTGCGTGCCTTCTTGGGCATTACATCATACTGTAGACAATGGATACCGAATTTCTCACTGTTGGCCAAGCCCTTGCTGGCATTAATGCGTAAAGACACACCCAATCCTTTGCCTTGGTCTGAAGATTGTCAGGCGAGTTTCCATGAGTTGCGTGAGGCATTATGTTCGGCTCCTGTGTTGGGCAACCCCGACTACAGCAAGCCTTTTACATTATACGTCCATGAGAAGAAAGGTTGCGCATTATCAGTCTTGACGCAGCACTTTGGGGACAGACAACGCCCATGTACATATTTCTCCGCGACTCTAGATCCTGTAGCTAAGGCATTAGCAAGTTGCTTGAGGGCCACTGCCGCAGCGGCTGTCTGTATTCGACAGTCGGCTGGGTTAGTCATGAATAATACTCTGACCGTTATGGTCCCACATGCAGTAGATATCCTACTAAACAGGACGAAAACGCAACACCTAACTAGTGCTCGACTATCCAGCTATGAATTGACCCTGTTAGCAAGTCACATTCACATAAAGAGGTGTGATACACTCAACCCTGCTACGTTACTACCCATTCCACCAGCAAAGACAGAAGAGGTCGACAAACATGATTGCTGCTTTAGGACAGAGGAAGAGACAAAAGGGAGAGTAGACTTGCAGGACACTCCCCTCCCTGAATGTAATGATAATTTAAGGGTTGATGGTTCATGTTTCAAGTTGCCAAATGGTGATACGACTGCAGCATATGCCGTGACAACATTACACACGATTGTAGAGACAGCTCGCATCCCCCAGAATTCTGCACAAGCAGCAGAGTTAGTCGCACTCACAAGAGCGTGTGTGTTGGCGAGAGGAAAACGAGTGAATGTGTACACTGATAGTCAGTACGCCTTTGGCGTAGCCCACAGTTTTGGAAGATTGTGGCGTGAACGTAGGTTCCTGACGTCACATGGTGCGAAAATTCAACACGGCCAGCTAGTACACGACCTTCTCGAGTCACTGACCTTGCCCCTACAGGTTGCGATTGTGAAGTGCAGCGCGCATAGGAAAATCCGAGATGATGTTGGCCGAGGGAATGCATTTGCCGATGAGGTCGCGAAAGAGACTGCAAGGAACACAATGAGTCGGATGTATGTTGTAGGTCCTGCTAGATGGACCCCTGATGTGGGTATGTGTGAGGACACCATCGAAAGCGTGAAGTCTATACAAGCTGATGCTACCGAGAAAGAGGTGAATGAATGGAGAGAAAGCAAGGGTAGGTTAGACGCGAATGGTTGTTGGGTCGAACTGTCAGAACATCAGCGATGGTTGTTACCTGATGCCTATGTGCTCGCAGTGGTAACGATGGCCCATGGAATGGCACACATCAGTGGGAAAGGAATATGTAAGCTGTTGGCCCCAGTATGGCAGAATAGTGGTATCCCAAAATGTGCGGAGAATCTGGTCAGAAATTGTACGGTGTGTTTGAAGCACAATCCCGGTAGGGGAACCCCAACCCCAGCTGGTCATTTTGCACCTCCAACGTACACGTTCGAGGTCTTGCAACTCGATTTCATTCACATGGAGAGATGCAATAACCTGAAATATGACCTTGTTGTTGTTTGCGCCTTCTCCAGGTGGGTAGAAGCGTACCCCCTTAAGAACAACACTGCATTGTCAACTGCCAAAGCCCTTGTCAAGGAATTCTTCCCTAGATTTGGCATGCCTAGAATTGTCTGGAGTGATAACGGAAGTGAATTCGTGGGACGAGTGATGAAGAGAGTGTGTGAGTGTCTAGGCATCCACCAGAAGTTCCATGCTGCAAATCATCCCCAATCGGCAGGATTGGTAGAGTGCTATAATGGCACGTTAAAATTGAAACTGGCCAAGATCCAAGCCAGCACAGGTCTCAAGTGGCCAGACGCCCTGCCTTTAGCACTCCTGTCTACCAGGATGATTGTCCATTCCAGATTAGGACTTAGCCCACACGAGATCGTGTTCGGGCGCCCAGCAAATATATGGGGAGTACCGAGACCCAGGAGGCTCAGTGAAATAGAGTACTCTGCACTGTTTGACTATTTGCACGAACTGACAACTAAACTGCATGCTTTACATCAACAGGTCCACAGCTCCTCTCCACCGGCGTCTGACGATCCAGGCCATGCCATCGAACCCGGCTCCTGGATCCTGATTCGGAATTTCAGACGAACCAAGAACGAGGAGCCTCGCTGGACCGGACCTTTCCAGGTTTTGCTGTCCACCCGCTCTGCAGTACGTGTCCTCGGGAAGAAACACTGGGTGCACGGCGCCCATTGCAAAAGGGTCCCGCTCCCCCTTCCATATGACCGATGGATCCGGCAAGGAGTCGCTGACTCCGAAACTGAGTTTACACCTCGTTTTGTCCCCTTCAGCGATGCACGATTAAAAGGAACTGGTACTGACAAAGAGAGCGATTGTATTTTGCAAGGATCTGTGCCTCCGTCGATGCAGTTGGACACTACAGAACCTGAAACATTGTTTGAAGATCACACCGTGCCTGGAAAGGAACGATATAATCTGAGGTCAAGACCAAGGAACTGACAATCGAATTTGTGCGATTTTCCCCCTTTTTCCCATGAACTATTTTCGATTTCACAGCTTTCTCGCCCAGGGAACTAGCTCATTTTCGATTTTCGAACCGCCATCCGGTTCTGCTGCTAGGGCCGCGGTTGAAGTCTGAGGAGTGCAGCCGGGGACGCCTAGGTCAACGGTTCTGGTCAGTCTGAGGGAATTACCCCAGACTGGACAGAGCGCACATCTTGGCAGAAGCAACCTCCCACCGCGGGCAGCAACCAGAGGATGGAGTTTCCAGGGGTTGAGAGACCTGCTAGACACATGACCTTTGAAAAGAAAATATGTACTGTAATGGCAAAAAGACGAACTCTAGTGTTAAGCATCCCAATGTTGTGTAGTATAATAATGTTTTTAACTGGCTATGCTCTGTCCATTTTTCGAGTTCCATTCATACACAACACACACTCCTTTCACCCTCTACCTGAACACGAGTCTGCCAGAAGACTAGAATTCGTAAATAACTCCTTTATCCAGCTCCTACACCAGCACCAGTCTATAATGAACACATCGAATTGTTGGATATGCGGACTCATGCCACACACTACAGATAAGGGCATCCCTTACTTTGTCCTGCCATTTAGTTATTTCGGTTCTCTGTGGGCTTTCCAGACTATGTTCCTGTTTTCCCTTGAACCATACGTTCGAGCGGAGAACTCACACAATAAGGCACTAGTGGCAGGGATCCGAAATATGAGTAGAGATATTGACACAGTTAGAGCAACTCCCAAAGATGAGTTTACCCCATACAGCAGGTGGAACATCACCAAGTATGGGATTTCCTTAAGTGAGAGCCAGAAATCAAAGAAATCCTCCCCAGTCTGGATAGTGCCCCACCGAGGTCACTTATGTCTGCAAGGTATTGGCAGGGATCCCAAAGCGCAGTTGGGGAAGAGCATATGCACGGAGACGTGTGTGTTTGCCTCCCGAACTTCCCCTCCATTCTTGGCGGCTAAAGGCACCTATTTCGTCTGCCATGACAAAGCCTACACATGGTTGCCCCCTGACTTCTCGGGCACATGTTTTATCTCGTTTCTGCTGCCACCCACCTACACGGCCGGGGCAGATTACCATCGGACAAGGACAGTTAGGGGTGTCGTGAGTCAAGACGACACTGCGGGTCAGGAGTTTGGAGACTTCGCAAAGGGTTTTCTGCCATTTTGGGGGCCCATGGTGAACAGCAGGAACATTCGACAATTGACGAGAATAGTTGAATCCGCCGTGACTGAAACGGCCGGTGCCCTTAGCAACTTGACAGCTGAGCTTCAGTCGGATCGACTTATGACCCTTCAGAACAGGGTTGCCCTAGATGTCATACTTGCAGACCGTGGTGGTGTATGTAGAGTGATCCAATCTAGTTGCTGCATTTTCATCCCCGATAATGCTCCGACGGTATACCAGGCCATCTCCAAATTACACAAAATCTCTGACTCCCTTCATATGGAGAAAGGAGACTGGTCTCTGCTAGGGTGGTTCTGGGAACTGATCTCTGCCTGGGGATGGAAAACTCTGATCTTCACCGGGATGATCTTAGCCGTTCTGTTTATGTTCTGCCTGTTTGTGCAGTGCGCTCCTGCAATATGTGGCCTCTGCGCCACTTCATGTGTAAGGAAGCCTGTGTCAAGGGACGAATTGAACAACAGAATGATGCTACAGCAGCATCTCCGTGAATTCATCAATACAGATTTGGACTCAGATTAGCGTGAGTTATTGCCTAATATGAGGGCAAAAGGAGGGTCTGTGGTACTGCCGGACCCTGCTGTTTCACAGATATCGAGGTCCAACACTCGTGTCACAAAATATCGTCGTACCATGACGAATTTGGTATCTACGGACCGGTAATGATTAGGACATTATCCCTATGCAGTTGCGTCACGATTGAGTGATGCGAACACCCTTAGATCGTAGTTTCCGTCCCGAACCCTCAGACTCCATTTTGTAAACGGCATCCATCTTATGACTTGCCCTCATATTGTCAATTGATTAAGACCGAGTTTGATCTAAAAGGACACGTCCGCCGTAGCTGACTTCCCCATGACCTGGCCGAAGCTGTCTCCACTGCCTCCAGCCAAGCCTGTTTGGGCAGCTCCTCACCCAGTGGCCGAGCAAGATATCATCAAGGCACAACATGTCATAAACCATCCACTACATACAGACCCTGTTTTCCATACACATACACCTGTCCATGACTCTTGTTTATAACCCATTTTATGATGGGAGGGTGCCCGACCTTATTGGCGTTTCATCGATATCTGATGGGAGTTCTGGATCTGGCGGGGTAATCCATCACAAACTGGACATCTAAAATATGTGCTGACCAGCATGACTTCGCTCTTTGTATTATTGTAGAAATATGTGTATAGCCATATCATAAACTCAAGAATTCTTGCCTTCGGCTGTTATTTATGTATATAAGGAGAAGGCTGGTCCAGTAAAAACGAACAGTCTCCTGAGAACTTACGGCCCGTGTTGTCGTACTTCTAGGACGCATGTTACTTGGTTGCAGCCAATAAAACTCGATCACTGACTTCAACTAGAAGACTCTGTGTTTCTGTAAGTCCAGAACAGGGAGAACTCAGAGGTCTTCGGGTGTGGTCCCCTGGCACCACCGGGTCTCTAAAAACCCGGCACCTCATATCTAAACTCGCGCGCTGATAATAACTAACTTTAAACTTGGTGTGGTTGGGTACACGTATCCATGTTGCTGGGATGTGTGGTAATTTGGGACAGTGCTTCGATAGTTTTTGTACAGATCACCTCCACCTAGCACATGACTAGTGTGCCTGCTTGTAGTGTCGTTGCTGTTGTCTGCGCGTAGTGGGTTTGGCTCAGTAGGTGTGTGGAGTAGTCCTGGTGGAGGTTGCTTTCAGGAGGGAGATGGAGCTGTTCTATAGAGGTTACCTAGTGAATGTGCGTGTGTGATGGTTCCAATATTCCTCTTTCTCACCACTACTGTATTTGACAGCTGGAGTCTGCACGGCATCATGTTCTTTTGATTTTACGTCGGCTTCCAGTGGGAGGGAGGGGGGGGGGTTCTTCCTCATGCCGTCTGGGTAGGGGTGACCGAGAATAACTGGCAGATGGGGTAAGAGTATGAATAATGCTGTTGGGGTAGATGGAGAAGCTGTCAATGAGTAAGTCGGGGCAAAACAGTCATCTTGATACCTAGTGCAATACACATCCATTGTTAATTAGAAAGTGTGGAGCAAGGGCAATACTTTTTGTCTAGCGCCGGGACACTCCAGGGAGTAGCTGTGCACTTTATAAGTACCCAGGAACATACTAATGAGGACCCCAATGTACAGTGGCAAGATGGGCGAAAATCGAGGGACTGGAATACAGTACCGAATGATCGGCAATGGTTAAGATTAATTCAAACATTTCCCCCATCACCTTGTTGTAGGAACAGACCAGCATTTAATTGCAGTCAACCTGGAATACGCCTTACAGCCTAAACGTATTTCCTCATTATTACAGTAACTTTATTCCTATCCTCAAACATGCCCTTTAAGATTCAAGGCAAACACAAACCTACTCCTTTCGAAAGTCATTTCAGTTCCCCTGCCCCGTCACCTCCCCCAAGTGTTGCCTGTAACACATTTCACGTTAAAGTCACTGATCAGAGCCAGTACCCCTCACGTCCCTCGCACAACCGAGCTGGAATCGCTTGACTTGCATTTTCCCCAACCATCATTATGAACTCCTTCGCCTGCCTTTCATTTTATCAAACGGGCACAGACCCTATCCTCCAAGCAGAAATCAACAAACCAACAACTGCCCATAGGACCTCCTCTATCAAAGAGGGCTTTGTAGCCAAAACAGTCTCACTTAAAAGCACTCAGAGAGTCCTCAACCCCCACTGCTGTTAAAGCTTAATTCTCTGAAATCCAACAGTCTCTTCCGGAATGTCTACTACCTCCAGTTGTGTCCAGGGATAACGAAGCTACTAGATCCCTTGCCGACCACGCCCACATACTCCGGCAGAGTGGATTTCAGCTCTCATCTAACACTCGGGCTTTAAAACATTCCTCTCCAAACTGGGGTAACGTAATATGGGTTTAGAGTTTTAAATAACGTACAGAATAAGGCGACTACACTAAACTAACACGTAGGCTTATGGGTTCCTTAATTAAAATAGAGTACTGCTGGGGGCGTGGCAAAGGCGGCAAACATGGCGGACGTAGCCTAAGCGAGCTCCGTCCCGCCGGCGACATATCCGTCGATTATCCTGCATCTCCCCGACCCAGAGTCGTCCGAAAAGGGGTTTCCAGCTATCGGAGGCGACTGTAAAGCCCCAACTGCGATCTGAGCGGCATCGACACCTCAACAACGGCGATCCGGGCCCCGAGGTGGCGTGGCCTCCTTCGCACACAGAAGCCGGGACCTCGAGTCTGGGTGGACCCGGGCGGAAGTGCAGTGAAGCCGGGGCCGGAGAGGAGCAGTGGGCTGGATCGCACTTCCGGTGAGCAGTGGCCCAGGGCGATCAGACTGTGCGGTACAGAGGGGACAGCGTAACCTGCAACATCGCTGCAGCATCGAACCATCGGAGGCCGGGTAAGCTGGAGACGGAAGGAGCGCTGGGGAGGCTGAGCTGATCCCGCTCGGAGGTCGTATCGGACCGCGGGGGACTGTTGGGCTGCAAGAGCTGAGAGGCATTTCTCCTTTCCCTCCGCCCTCCAACGGGTCTTTGACGGCGGTGGCGGCGCTCTTCATAGAAGAGGCTGGTGACTCGTGGCAGGCCCGGCTGAGGTCCGGTTATAATTGCGCTCCACATGCAGCGTGCCACTGCATACCCCCTACTCGGCGGTTAGATCGGACCGCAGGGGAGGCCTTTGAGGGCGGGATGCCTGGGTGTTAAGGACTGGACCCTGAGCGGCGACGGGCAGATGTGGGCAGATGTGAGCAGAGGTGGAGGCGGGCCGCCCCACGCAGACCCTGTGGTTAACCGCGCATAAGAGGCCTCTGGGCTCGCAGGGGGAGCGGTGATCCTGCCCCCGAAGTGGCTCCTGAACTGAGGTGGGACCTCTATATCTCTGGCATTGGAGGTGGTGTGCTTGCTCATGACGAGGATGGATGGGGCGCCGCGGCATTGGCGTGAGGAGACGAGATAATACGGGCGGTCCCACAGATTGGCCTAGGAGTGGACGATAACCTCCCCAACGCCCGGGAAAGCAGCGGGGAAGACCCTGACACAGATCCACATCCGAGGAGGCGAGTGCGGCTGTCCTACACCACCACAGTAATCTAGACTCTGTGCCCACATCCGTAGGCCACCATGACGAGGGGCGGCAACAGTGGCGGTACCTCGAAACAAGGAACGATTGACAAGTTTACGGGGCCGACTGGAGGAGCGGGGGCCTCGGGGCCACCAAGCTCCAGGACCGGACAATGCAGCTCTCATGGCGGCGATAACGCAATCTAGAGACATGCTGGATGCAAAAATTGGGGCAGTTGGGGCGGAAGTTACTTTGCTACGCCAGGATTTGCGAAATGCCATGGCCCGCATTACTGAGACTGAGACCAGGATCACGGGTGTGGAGGATGACGTGGCGACCCTAAAGAAGAAAGTAGCCAACATGGAAGGGATTCAAAGGGGCCTTGCACTGCGAGCTGAGGATGCGGAAGGGCGTGCTCGGAGAAACAACCTGCGTTTGTGGGATTTCCGGAGGGCTGTGAGAAGGGCGACATGGAGGCCTTTCTGACCCAATGGTTAGAGGGGTGGCTCCCTCCGGAGTCCCTTTTGCATTGTTTTATAATTGAGCGAGCGCACCGAGCACTGGTCCAAAAGCGGCCGGAGGGGGCTCGTCCTCGACCGGTGATAGCCAAGCTGCTCAATTACCACAATCGTGAGACTATCCTGCGACAGACATGTAACAAAGGAGCCCCTACTATTTGAAAACCACAAAATCCTAATATTCCCAGACTAGACTAGACTGGTGCAGCAACAACGACAGTCCTTTACTGCGGCTAAGGCGCTGTTGAGAGGCTTCAATATCCAATATGCCTTACTCTACCTGGCCCGCCTGCGTGTGGTTTTCCAGTCCCGGACCCAATTCTTTAATACTCCGGAAGAAGTCTTCACCTGGACGGACGAGACAATACCCCTCCGGGCCGCGACTCGGACTCATCCTCCACAGCGGAGCCCCCGAGGACCCCCCGGCGATCGCGGAGCAGGACCAACTGGGGGTGGCGTTCTAAGAAGAACCCTCCTCCCAACGATGGAGCAGCGGAGGCAACCGAAGCTACTGACACTCAGAATCCGGAAGCTTGAGGCCCTATGTCACTAGGCGGATTCCGGGCATGGGCCCTAGGGAGTGGCTGGAGGGTCGCGCTCACCTCGTGGGCGAAGAAAAATCTTGGGATTCATCACCTGAGACTTTTGACAAACAAGTAATTGTAATTGTGGGTTGGGGGATGGTAAAGGGAGGGCGGACATAACCCCTCAGTTTAGCGGAGTTTGTTAAGTGGGGGGTAAGTTGGGACTAAGCGGGTAGTTCATGGGGATCCATTGGGATAGTGGGTCTCTGACCTCCCATTGGGGGCCGGAGATGATCTATACCGCGACAGGTACTTCAATGTTGCTGAGGTATAGGGGGGGGGTGGTGGGGGAGTTGTAGGGGCGGTTTGGGGCAAGGGGAGGGCTGGGGAGCTAGTTGGGTGGAGTTGGGTAGCCGGGTGTGAGTTGGGGGGGGGGATAGCTTTCATCTGCACAGTGTTCATTCAGGTCCTATTGAAGCATAACGTGTGTGTGTGGTCTCCGACGCCCGGACCATTGCTCTTTCTGCCCATAGATGGCGGTTGACACCCCCGAGACAGGCCTTCAGAGGGCATCGATGCGTGTTGCGAGCTGGAATGTACGGGGGATGCTGGATAGAATAAAGAGGGGTGCAGTCCTGCGGCTAGGGAAGAAAGAAAAGGCAGATGTATTACTGTTGCAGGAGACTCACCTCCTGGGCACCAAGACCCTTAGCTTACAGCGTTACGGATATCAGCAGGTATTTCATGCTGGTTTTGTGAGGGGATCCCGAGGAGTGGCTGTCTTGGTACACCGCAGGTTGTCCTATGTTCATGAGACTCAATGGATTGATGTGCAAGGCAGGTATGTGTTTGTCCAGGGCAGGATAGGCACTGAGCCGGTAGTCTTCGGTAGTGTGTATGCCCCACCTCCACTGCAAGGAGCCTTTATAGAAAAGTTGTTTGGTGTATGGGCCGAGATACCAGATGTTATGGCAGTGGTGGGAGGCGACTGGAATGATGTAATGAATGGACGGATGGATCGTCACAGGCTGGGGGGAGATCGTCCAGCGGACACACCCACTAAATTGAGTGACATGGTGAGAGGGATGGGATGGGTTGATGCATGGCGACACCAACATACCCAAAGCCGTGAATACACTTACGTTTCGGCAGTACATAAGTCCTTCTCCAGGATAGATTATTTATTTGTTCCCCAAAACTGGGTTGGGAGGGTGGACTCCACTTCCATATTGCCACGCGGCCTGTCGGATCACTCCCCGACAACGATAGACTTACTTCTCGATAGAAGGTGGCAGCCAATTAAGGTGGCGCCTTTCCATGTGGCATTTGCAACAAGATAGTTATCAGACTCACATGAGGGAGGCAATTGCTCACTACTGGGGCGATAATGACAGGTCCGATACTGACGACATGACCCTCTGGAGGGCTCTGAAGCCCACGCTCCGCGGGGTGGACATTGCCTGGTGTGCAGCTGCCCGTAAGGCACGTGGGGAAGATATAGTGAAAGCGGCGAGTCGGGTCCGAGACCTGGAAGAAAGATGCCACACAGGAGGGGATGCGGAAGATGTTGGACAGTTGCTACTGACGCAGCAGTCATATACCTCCCTGCCATTAGATGAGGCTCGACAGCTGTGGCTGGCAACTCAGAGTAGAATTTACCAGTGGGGCGATAAATCCAGCACTATGCTCTATAGGCTTTGCCAGAGTACTTTCCATGCACAGTCCCTACCGGGTCTTTGAGATGGGGCAGGGGCGTCCATGACGGCCCCGGCGGATCTAGCAGCCAGCTTTGCACAATACTATGCGGCCCAATATGCCCCCCGGGAGTCCCTTCCGGCAGAAGACATCGACAAATTCCTTGCTGACCTCCCGCCACGAGCGATCTCCGATGAGGGGCATGCTCGTCTCGAGCTCCCTCTGTCGGAAGAAGAGCTAGGCACAGCACTTGGAGAACTCAACGTTGGTAAAGCCCCCGGACCCAACGGGTTCCCGTGTGAATTTTTAAAGAAATTTCACCTCCAACTAGGAACCTACTATGAAAGGGCACTGGAGGCGGCCAGAGAGTGTGGCCGACTCCCGACGGACTGGCGACACGCCGAAATAGTGGTCTTCTGTAAGCCGGGGAGACCCCCTGAACAACACGAGTCTTATAGACCAATATCGCTATTGAATATCGAAGCGAAAATACTGGCGAAGGCACTGGCCAATCGCCTCCTCCCATATATTACTGACCTTGTCCACCCAGATCAGGCCGGATTTATGCCCCACAGAGCAACAAGACACAACATTAGGCACGCACAGGTGGCAGTGGAGGCGGCCCAGGCGGCAGGGATCCCGGCAGCACTCCTACTGGCCGACATAGATAGGGCCTTTGACTCATTAAGTTGGGTCTACCTCCACGCACTCCTGTCCCGCCTGAATCTCGGGCCCCACTTCCTATCGTATCTGCAGCTGCTCTACACGGATCTGACGGCATCGGTAAGAGTGGCAGGGGCAGTGTCTGATCCCTTCTCTATAGGCCGGGGCACCAGACAGGGATGCCCCCTATCGCCATATTTATTTGCCCTGGCCATGGAGCCGTTAGCGGCGTGGGTGCGGGTGGATGCACAAATGCGAGGCATTGAGTGGGAGGCGGGACCTTCTGATAGAATCGCACTCTATGCTGATGACGTCCTATTTTTCCTCACAGACCTGAATAGATCTGGGGCGCGGGTTCTTGACATCATGCGAATATTCGGGGAGGTGTCGGGCCTTCATTTGAACTTACGAAAGTCTGTGTTGTGGGTGCTGGGAGAGCGCGGGGGACTGGGGTCCTGGGCGGCGGCGTTGCAGGAAGCGACTGGAGGCCTTAAATACCTGGGTGTATTCCTAAAATACTTGCGTGGGGTCTCCTGGCCGCGCAACATTGTGCCTGTGTGGGACCGAGTCCGATCGGACATGACAACATGGTCCCGCATGCCCCTGAACGTGTACGGCCGCTCGGCCACATTTAAGATGGAGGCCCTCACGCGTCTATTATACCAACTGCAAAATCACCCGTATCCTGTTTCACCGCAGTGGTTCAAACAGGTGGATTCAGCGCTAAGCCAATTTCTCTGGGCTGGGGGAGCGGCGAGAGTAGCACTCTGCACATGTTTCCTCTCCACGTATTGTGGTGGCCTGGCAATGTCGGACATTCTGTCCTATTATCAAGCTTCTCACCTATTGGTACTGAATGAATGGTGGTATGGGGACCGGGGCGACCCGGCCTATGCTCTGGAGAGACACCTGATGGACCCCGACACGCTACATACTATACTTTACTCAGCGACTAAGAGAAAGAGGCTCCCAGTGGTTACTCAAGTAGTGTTTCACATATGGCGCGGGGCACTACACCGTATGGAGTGGTGGAACAGACTGACAAGGGAAACTCCATTGTGGCAGAATGGACAATTGCCAGCGCTGGCGTCCCTGCAGGGGTTCCGTGGCTGGGACGGGATTGGCATATCAGCCTTAGGCCATGTTATGAAGGGCACAACCCTCAAATCGTTCCAGGAGTTACAGGAGGAATACCACATGCCCCGAACCCAGTTCTTTAGGTACTTGCAGTTCCGCCACGCTATTACACCCACCCTGAACGGTCTGGACTTATTGCTCAAATTCAGCCCATTGGAAGCTAAGGTGTTTATGGGAGAATTGGAAAGTAAAAAAATATCTAATATCTACCAAACGCTGGTTACGCATTGCTCCTCTTCCCTAGAGAACCCGCGGACTAAATGGAAGGGAGACGTAGGTGCACTAGAGGAGGAAGACTGGAGAGAAGCGCTTGAAGCTCCAAGAGGAGCGGCCATTGGGGTACGCCTGCGATTTATTCAGTTCAAATATCTGCATAGAGCCTATTTTACTAGGGAACGGCTGTGGAAGGCTGGCTTTATTGCGTCTCCTGATTGCTTGAGGTGTGGTCGAGAGGTGGGTACTTTTGTACATATGGTGTGGTCGTGTGATGGGCTGAGGAGGTTTTGGTCGGGAGTGTGGGACTGCCTGTCTGAGGTGTTGGGCTGGGAGCTCCCCCGCTCGCCACAGCTGGGTCTTCTCCATGTCCTGGAACAAGTGGGGGGAAACATCTACAAACGACATTTGCTGCTTTTGGGCCTTACAGTGGCCAAGAGGGATGTGGCTCGAGCCTGGAAAGACCCCAGGGCCCCCTGGTGGGAGTGTGGAAAAGGGGATTAGATTTTTATATGGGACTGGAGCACCCGATCTTTGAGGCCAAGGACTGCCCTCGGAAGCATTATAAGATATGGAAGAGATGGGCGGACTATAGAGGACTGTGGCTGGAACCGCCAGTGCAAGATGAAGCTGAAGCAAGACAATTAGACACTGATCCTGGGTGATGAGGAGTACACACAGAATGTTTCTTGACATGCTTTTTGTTTGTAGACTAACTAGACGCTGTGCAGGGGGCTGGGGGGGATCCAGGTAGGGGGAGTGGGAGGGAGAAGGGAGGGGGGACATAGGAATGTTACCTTCTTTCAAACAGTTGCTTGAATTGCCTATATATGATCATTACTCTAATGCTCACAGCTTCTCCGGTGCCAGGAGCGCTGTGCTTTTCTTGCAATTTTTCAACGACACAATAAAATTTTGGCCTGAAAAAAAATGGAGTACTGCTTGTTTGGAAGTGGTGGGAGGAGATGCGATGCTGCAAGTGGGTAGTGTCACTGTTTGGTTAAGCCACCAGTTGTAAAGCAAGGACGCAAGGACACGAACTAGAAGTATAAAATGAGTCATGTAAGTGCACGAGAGGGTAACTCGCAAGCAAAGGGCAGTGTGGCTTGCGATTCTTAATGTTTCCCCTTGTGCATTTGAATTTGTTAGCCTAGTGTAGACAGATCTGCCGGGTTCCCCTTAGAACAGGGGAACCCGGTTCGACTCTGCATCGGCTCAACATCCTGTGATTTGGGGAAAATCACTTAATCTCTCTATGCCTCCCAAAAATGTCCAGGCATGCATTGTCCTACACACCACATCACACAGGCTCTGGCTTGTACGCAGAGGTTCTTGTAGGGTGCTCATTGCCTGTCCAAGCACCCGCAGCCCATGCCTTACACCTACAGATCTTGAAGTGTGCACATTAACCAACAAACCCCTACCACACAGC